>NC_052131.2:12970226-13273655 GCF_016086655.4 Lepeophtheirus salmonis | reverse complement strand
TTTCAGAGGAAAGATTACGTGGTACAATAAAGATAACGACATTAATATATTTGTCAAATGCCTTTTTCAATCATTTTCTAAATGGTCCCTAAAAACCCCAAAAACTAATTCTCGTACTTCTTTTCCATGATTCATTAAAATATTCATGTACAACTGCACCTTATTTAATTTTGCTCATTAAAATATTTATGTGATATGGATGATAAAAAGTAAATAAAAAATAAGAGAGAAGCCTTTCTTATCTAATTTAATATTAGGATGAAATATTTATATATATGTACTGTTGTATTATAAATTTGCATGTTGTGTATTTAAGTTTCTATTTAGAGAGAGAGAAAGATGGGGGGGGGGGACATCATGTTTCTTAGTACTGTTACTACTTTTTTTCCTTGTTGTCGTTTTCTTCTTGACTAAAGAACTCATTTAAAATGCATAAAAACGACAGCATGTTTCATTACAAAAATACACACACACAAAAAGGTTTTACTTCTTCAATGCAAAAACAAAAAACACACACATTGAAGATGTCTCCTTTTTCTTTACCCTCCTCCTTGATATTGTTATTATTATTTGTTCAAAACTGCAACAACCAAATGGTTGTTTCATTCTTATAATAACCATTAGAAACAAGAGATTTCCCTTGTTTCACCAATATTCTTCTTAATGACATTGGATTATCGAAGATATGCTGCGTTGAAAAGAAGACATTTCCACTTTTTCCCTCGAATACTTTACAATACATACAATCTATAAAGTATGCGTAGTTATCCTCTTATTTTTCGACAAATGAGGATTTATTGAAATCCAAGTAGGCTTAGTTCAATAGATATATATTACGTTTACAACCTGTCTTCTTCTTAAAAAGGAAGAAGTCAATGAAGAGTGAGTTAGTTCCTTCGTTTTCCTTATCCTTCATGTGATAGGATCACGTTTCAGTCAATTTATTTTTTTATAGAACATACTTATTTATCTACACATTGGTATTTGTAAATGTAAATTAAACCAAGAAGTCCAAATTTGAGAATATTATGACAAATGTATGATCATTTTAGGGAAAAAAATTGAGCTAAAACCATTCATTTATTATTATTTTTAATTCCACTAATGGAAAAATTTACTTTTTTTTTATGTTGTTGTGAGCTGTTAATTTTTCTTCATTTTTCCCTTTATTAATGTTTCGAACGTTGATTGTTTAAATTTTAAATAGTTTTTGTAATGTTTTCAAAATTATGTACTGTTAATAGAAAAATAGTTGCCTAGTTTGGAAGAAATAATGTACTTCCCTTTGATTTTGGTCTTTTTTTGTTGTTGAAGGAAATATATATTTTATGGCTGAGGAGTTTGTTATGAAAAAAAAATAAAAAAAATGGATATAAGGTACATCTTAATTAAGACCCTTGTTAATATGATTTTGGGGCGGGGATGAATTACTTCTATAATTAGGAGAATCTTCCACATATAATATGCCATTAGGAGTGGCGTCTTCAAGGAGGTAGCTAGGGGCTGTAACTTCCCCCCTTCCAAAATTAATATTTGACATTATATTTTTCTAAAATATAATTTTTTTTAAACAGTTGTGGGGTTTTGAAATTTTTTTCAAAAAAATTTAATATTTCAAATTTTTTCTCAAAATATTTAGTATTTTAAATCTTTTTGAGAAGAGCTGTAAATTTTTTTTTTTTTTTTTTGCAAAAATTGAATATTTGAAATGTATTTATTAAATTGTTTCCTAAGAAACTATTTTTTTTTGAAAAGAGGTGAGAATTTTAATAAAAAAAAAATTAAATATTTAATTTTTCCAATTTTTTTTTACAAAAACTGGAACTTTTCTCCAAAAAAACTTTAACAAACATGCACCCTCCACCCCCATTAAAAAAATAAATTTACATAATCCTGTGGACGTCCCTGTTTAGTGCAGGGAAAATTGTAATTATATATATTTTTTTTTTTTTTTTCAGCATTCTTTATTTGCTTTATATTAGATAGAACGTATATAAATATAAATAAACCGGAGTTATTGCGTAAAAAGTACATAACTAAACATTACAGTTCATACTTAATGCTCGGGAGTAGAATTTCAATAATATTCTAAAAATCAATCTTTAAAAAAACAAATGTAAACATGCAAATTAACAATTAAGATAAATCTTTTTAAAAAATTATTTACAGCCTTCTTAAAATACTTCAGTGATTCCGTGAAGTTAATGGAAGGTATCGGATTTCTTCCCCTGTAAAATTCCTTGACTCACATCCTCCATTAGGAATTTTCATTGTGAGAGAGATATAGCGGGCTGAAGCTGCCAAGATGCTACCTCTCAACTCATCCTCCCAAATCAGCTAATAGTTAGTTAGTTGCATGGTAATGAGGGCTTTACAATTAAGAATTGCTAAGTCCAGAGCCCTTGTTACTTCAGAAGTTCCACCTTTCTTTGTTTGAAATTTCAAAAAAAAAACAAGACCTTTAACATATTTTTCTTACCCATTCGTCGGCCCTTTTAGATTTATGGATAAAAAATATTTCAGAATATAGATGGTAGGGCAGTCCACAAACGGTTGAAGTGTGTTATTATATAATATATTTAATACAATCTGTGGAGATTTGTAACTGCACCGTAAACTTTTTATCATCATTTATTCCTCTCAGAGAAGACACTATTTTTCTATTCCAAACCATAGGGACGCCCAGACACTTACTGGGCAGCTCCCAGAGTCCATTTACAGTTGCATCAAAGTTTAGGGTGAACATCATAACGTGCCAAGGGCATGGAATTGAATAATATTTTCAAGAATTAACAAGTGGAAATCTTATTCTACAATCGTTGATAAATTTTTCAGAATTTAAATTATGAACAATTAAAATATCTCGTGTGATTGAGTGTTCTTCTTTAATTGAGGGTCCTTTAAATTTAAAAAAAGATATCCAAATTATTCTCGGAGCTGATCCCCATACTAAGTAGATCAAAGATATAATTTTGTTGGTCAAATTAGTCCCCATCATCAGCCAAATGTACAGTTCTTGGTTTGTTATACGTCTTCTCCTTCTACTACTGGATTTTTTGAAATATACACAAAAATTTTGGAGTAAATTTTCGTGACAAAACGAGATAGTGGGGCTACTCCACCACCTATATAGAATTTAGGTTTTTTCATGCCTTAGATATAATTTTTATAAAACAAACCATTAAGGAATTTGCCTTCCTCTAAAATACCTTTTTCAGCTAGTTGCAGACTTGCTGTAGCCTTATATAAAATTAAGAATATTACAAATTTTTATAAAAGTCAACTCTTTTTTGAAGGTTGAGTCTTTTCCAAAAATAAATTCTTTCGTTGACGGAGTTCCTAATTTCGTTCCAGTTATGTTTATGAATACCACTGCTATTCCATTTTATACTCAAAATTTCTTCTAACTTTACAATTTCCGACTTTCAGATCATCTTCAGTCTTCCAGGAGCCTAAAAGTAAAATAAATGTCTTATTTTTATTCACAAACAATCTTGTTTTTTCTTGAAACTTCCTAAAATAACTTAGTAAGAGTTTATTCTGACAATTAGCTGAGACTCAGAATTCGCCTCTATAGGTTAAAGTTACATAATTTGGATATAAATCAATAATATGCTTGAGATCCCTCAAAGCTAATCCCAAAGCCTTTGTACTTCTTTGTAACTCCTAAAACGAGTTCTTCGATTGCAGCTATGAGAAGAAGTGGAGCCGAGGGGCATCCCTGACAACAGCTCTTTTCTACGATGATTGGGTGTCTTTCTATTCCATCGAATGAGATCGTCTTAGTGTTTTTTCACCGATCTTAGAATTTGATCTAAAATGTGACTCTTGCTAAGCTGTTAACACAGTAATGAATTGTACACAGCGCTATTATTATTGTACCTTGAAAACTTCCCTCCAAAAGAAACCGAAAGAAGGCCCAAAATCAGTTTTAGTTAGTCAATTAAATTAGTTCTTTAAATTTCTGGAGTGTTTTTTTTTTTTTTGTAGGAAGGATAGGATAAAATTAACGACAGGTTTGTTTCCAATTAGTGTTCTTCAAGAGTCCGCACAGGGTGGTCTAGAGGGATATAGCCTCCAAAATTAAAAGAAAAACAAAAGTTGAAATTTTACAAATTTTTTTCCAAAATATTTCATATTTCAAATTTCATTTAAAATTTTTTGCGAACAATTGTGGATATTTAAATCATTACATTTTTTTGAATTGCTGAGGATTTTTACGTTTTTTTCGAAAAGATTTAATATTTGAAATATTTTACCATAAAATTAAATTTCTCAAATAAATCATTTTTAAAATCAGTTGGTAATAAGCCAATCCTTCCCAACATTGAAATAATAATTTAATCATTGTTGTAAATTCTTAACAGCTAAACAAGTGCTAATTCGAATTATATCTATCATCTATTGATAATTTAAAAATATGTAGAAAAATCGACAGTTGACAACAAAATACAGACTAAATTGTTATGTAGAGAAATAACTACAACAAAGATCAAATTGTATTACAGATGCATAATAAATAATACTATCTGCTTAAAAAGTGAGACTTCCTTCATTGTCTATGAGATCATGTCCAAGTAATTATTAATATACATATAGTAGGGTGAGCCATCACACTAATTTAAGCTCAATTCCTTAGTGACTCAAGTCAACCAGTAATTGAGTATCATTTGTGACTTATAAATGTAATTAATGTTTCTTCTTCATTTTCACGACGACTACCAACAAATAAGTAAGTTCATCATTAACCCATTGTTCATTAAATGAATAATGGTAGGAGAATTGAGTAGGGATTGAAGACATATATAGTGCTCGTACATACAATTGGATTGATAATAATAAATTAAAGTGAATGTACATACATAAAATGCTATAAAGAGATTGAATCAAATAATATAATATGTAACCTCTGAGTGGCAAGAAAATGAAAAGAAATAGTGACAAAAATGTATGTATTTATGTGTTTTGTGATCGTAAAAAAGGGAAGATAAATGTAACAATGTTACACTAAATGGTCTTGATAATGATGATCATTGATCAACAGTGAGAAGGACAAATGAAAGGGGCGGGAGAGTAGGGAAACCCTAACAATTTTCCATAATTATTTATTTCTAAAGTTCTAATTTAAAGTTGTAAAAGAACCTTTGTTCGAATCAATGTACGTAAGTATGTAGGTATTATGGGGTTTCTTTTGATGATCCTATACATCAGTGCTTCTCAAACATTGTAAACTGTGTCTTCTCCTGCATCTTTCACATAGTCAGTGAATAAATTTCTATTTTTTTTTTAGAAAAATATACTTTCTGAAAATTTTATCGCATCCCACGTACACGATTATCTTTTTGAAATAAATAAAGATGATACAATAAAGATATACTTATATAAGTTTTCATTAATTTTGATGAGCTGACTCTCATATGATTTAAACCAGCTGAATCTACTTATCGTGAACTCAAAAAGGGTATGACATAATATTTGGATTTTTATATTAACTTATATCAATAAAGGTCCCTTGTTTATAATTCGTGTCATTTCATACTAAGCAATGAATCAGATTATCAACTAAATGTATATAACTATATATAACTATCTTCAAAATAGTAATTGACAGTTTGCAACAAGAAAAATACAGAAGGCTAACTACAATATGTTTTTTTGAAATTTTTCCTTTCGAAAGTAGATGTTGAGAGTGGATAAAAAAGCTAGTCGTATGCAAATATATAAAATAAATAAAGACCCGTTTCCGTAAGCTTAATGATAATTCTTCCCTCACTGGAAGATATCACTATTGAAATACCACAAACGACGTTACTTTATTATTTTCTCTCGTGACGTACCCAATGTTTTCTTTATTTGCAGATATATCCTTGAATATATGTCTAGCTGTAGAAGGATTAATAGTAGACTCTACGTCTATTGCAGACAAAAAAAGTATCCATATATTGTATATTTTCCCAAATATTGATCTTGTGGCCTTCATCACTTGGTTTATAGCTTTGGCCTAGTGTTTCTCAACATCCAACTTATCAGTCAGGAATTATTGTTAGATACACCTTACTTTAGATGATTGTATGTTCAGATGATTTCAGTTAAGTTTAAAAATATATTCAAAATTAAAGACTCTGTGACTTCAATCATTTTTTTAGTGTTCCTGTACTTGTTCAGATGGAGTTTCAATGATTAAGTATGAGTAAACATCATAATATTATATTTACTCCATTTTACATACAAATCTTCCTTGAAGATCATATATTTAAAGTATAATTTCCTTCTCTAGGAACGACTGGGATCCAAACTTACGCACATTGAGTTGAAGAGAAAATTTCTCTTGAGCGCATTGACCGTTGAGCTACGTCATTCCATTTATCTTTCAATCATATTATTTTGATTCTTTCACTATGACTAAGTATAAATAGTTAAATATAATTACATTTTAATATCACTATTTGGTAATTAAGACAATATATAGTTGATATAGTGGGAATGAGGTGTTAATTTTGGTTATTCCCCTTCCATCTGAAAATTCAAAGTATGAAGAAAGGAAGGATGAAATTGAAATGGAGGCTATGGCACCAAATGGAAAAAATATTCTAATCAAAATGGAATACTTAACCTCAAATGTTTTAATATCAAATTATAAGAAACGTAATAGTAAAAATAATCTGATACTATAATAAAATGGCCGAATACCATTAGTTGCAATATCAATTTAGTCTAGTCCCGTTTTAAATGCGTCAAAAAGATAGTACCACAATACTACTGGTATATCTACAATATAGGAAGGAGATGTGTTGTCAAGATATCAGTTTTGTAAAGTAATTTTTTAATCCTCTTGTTTTTATTGACGCCTGTTATCGTATGCGTCAAAATGGGATGCTCTCCAAAAAATCCCATAAGCAATGTCAAGATTTGAAGTTTGAGATAAAATATATTATTCAAGATTAATTAACAAAAAAAAATAACTATTTCTTATTTAAATACGTACTAACTATACATATACTATTATTATGGGAAAATATCCAGTACTGTATGTAAACTTATGTCACATAGAAAAATGTATTTTACTATACAATTCAATTAATATTTTGTAAAATACCTTCCACTCCCTGTTACCCTTAAAATTGGATATTGTCTCATCATGAGATCCTTGGACGTATGACCATTAGATGTTGGCGGATATATCGGGAAAAATATCCACTATATTTATCATATCAGTATTGGAGAAAATTCAGAAAAATTTCGATATTTGCTCCAATAAAATGAAATAAGAAAATAGCATGGAATGGAAAATAAATTTTTGTAGGAAGGTAATGCTGAGTACACAGATTACTTAACCTTAAATAAAGAAGGAATGCATCTGTTATGACTTATGTACTTTTAAAAAGATTACAGCACAGAGTTGGCCTCTCTGGTCATTACATTAAGTAAAAACTCCAACATAAAACTTAATCATTACCACAGGTGTCAAGGCTGAAAAATTGATCTTATTTTTTTTACACATTCATCTTGATCACATTACTACAGTGGGATCATATTATCTCAATTTTATTGTTCAAATATTTTTATTCAATTAAATAAAGTATGTTTTTTCGCTCAAGTAAAGCAAAGTCTAAAACAAATAGAATGAAAAACATATTCTCTAATAATTTTATTATAAAATAAACCTGTTAGATTACAAAGAATAATATAAGTCTTGTTACTGAAAAGTTACTAATAGGTATTTAGTTTTGGATTTTTATATCCTCTGGCAAAAACTTCCTTCTTTCTTTTTTTATGTCAAGGAACTCGATTCTAAAGTACACTATTGTGTATGGCTGTTTTAGTTTCTTCTTTTTTTTTTATCATGTGATACTAATATAAGTACTTATCAGTATTATCATTGAATATCAAGTGTGTTGGGAAGTGTGCTGCAAAATCAAAATATAAATCCACGCTGGAAGTTCGAAAGATCAAGAATTATTTCTATCCATTATCGTCGTTAAAGAACTTGGCATATTAGTCTCATTCATGTATATATATAGGAGCGAAGTGCAATAAGTCTTTTTTTTTTTTTTTTAATTTAGTATTACTTCAATCTTTAAATTTTTAATTATTTCTAACTTTTTTTTACAAATGGTTAATAAATGTGTGTAGTAGTAGGATGCAAGAGTGGATACAAAGGTCACGTTATCAGCTTTCATGAATTTCCAAAAGCTCTTGATATACACCAAAAATGGATCTGAGCATTATATCGTTATAACTCAAGGCCATCAAAGAATTCAGTGGTATGCAGTCGCCATTTCCGTTCCAGTTACTTTAAGCGCAATAGTGAGGATACAAACAAATACAGAAAGAGGAAGTCAAATTGTCTGACCAACCATTGTTTGAAAAAAGAAATCGTACCTTCCCATTTAACAAGAGTCCTCCTTATTTATCATGATGTTAACTCAAAACAGGTTTAAAAAAAGATGGAGGAGAGTCTACGTGGCAATGTAGAATAAATCCCACATTTTCTTTGACAAAGACAAGATCAGCTCTTTCGGTGATATCAAGAAGGGTATATTGGAAAATGAACTGCCGTTTTGTTTTTTATTTATTAATAATATTATCACCCAAAACAAAATAACGCTCTTTCCTGAGATAATAAACATAACTTATACTCTTGTTCTTTCAGGCACTATGAGTAGATTGTGATCTTTACATCTAATTTTTTATAACTTCTGATCATATAGAGGGTTTTCATATTTTATTGTCATAAAAACCCCCTTAATGGGTTATTTTCAATCTTTGGAGAGATGAATAAACAAAGAGTTGAAAAGATGAATTTACATAGTTTGGTAGATTACTTGACTGTTTGTGTATGAATTTTAGAAAATTTGTAGATTATCATTTAATTAGCTATATCGCCTCTTCTTTTCTCTAGACGTGTTTTATTGATGAAGGCAAAAAAAGTTCAAATTAAGACACTATTCGGTACATATGTAGTTTCATACTTACTTTATGCCAACTCATTCCTCAAAAAAGTTAGTTACACATATATAAGTTTACCCACATACAAATTATGTTCATTCAAGACTTTCTCTGATACTTATACATACATACACATATGTAATAATCTTTTTTTATATACTAATGTTTTAAGTTGATTACATGAAATTTAATAGCAGTAAAAATAAAAGTAATTTTATCATTGAACTCCCATGTACCTATGTACAAAATTATTTATGTATACAAATTACATCATTAAATATTCAGCAATGCTTAGATGATAATAGAAGTTAAAATATTATAATAGTTCTTTCATTTAAAAAGAGAAAATAAATTACTTTTTGACGTGGTAAATGAAGAATATTCGTATTCATTAGACTTATCGAAGGATAAGTGTCAAATACAATTTTTTTTTGGAACCAAGTGAACACGGGTAATTGATCATTGGACTTGGGTAAAGCTGGGTAAATAACCTCTAGTAGTTTGTAATTACATATACCTGTAGTCTGAATTACAAATAACCTTTTAGCAATTACCAAATATTGTAGTATTGTAACTAATTTGCTGATAAGTAATATAACTTTGGAATAGGGAACTGGTTAAGGGGCTACTAACCAATCAACTTTTTGATAGACTTTAACGTTAGAAAGTTGCATGATAAGGTGAATTCAATATGCACTCATGCTTTATTGTCTAATAATAAACTTGTACGACATAGAAAAGGAAAAGGGCAGAGATGTGTGGTTTTATCGTTTAAAGTACGATTTCAAATTTGCTTGTAAAAGTTACAACATGTAAATATAGTACATTATAAAATATTTTTAAATATCTATTCCTATGCTGTATAACTTTATTAATAGAGAATGGGCAATAAGGACATTCACCATGTAAATATTAACTCCTTCCATTAAATTGTACAATCATATGCTTGCACGTTTTAAAATGTTTTCTTCTCTCTTTTTTAAGCATATAATACTGGAAACCTGTCACTGAAGGCTCAAGTTTCCCGCTACAAATGAGGTAGAAGGACTGAAAAGTTATAAAAATGACTAGATAAGTTAAAAAGGCTAATTATAGACCATTTTTTTCTTTTAATAAAATTATACTTATACATTTGACTATTTGCACTTAAAATTGGTGTTTTATTAAACAAAATATAATAAATGGTCTTATTAATATATTTTATGTCATTGTAGTAATTTTTGAGTTTTCTAGCCATTTATAGCGGGCAAGCTTGAGCTTTTGCTTACAGGCTCATAGTATCGATATTTTGTTGCATACCTATTTAAGAAAAAATATATTATAATGAAATGACAATGAGGGATTTATTTTTGTGTCAAACTACATTCACAATATGACTTATAAACGTACAAACAACAAAAATACTACATAAAAAACTTATATAAATGCCCTTAAAGAAACAATTATGATAAAATATCAAAAAAAACAATTTGATTTCTATAAATGGAGACATATAAATTTATTTTGGTAGCATTTAGAATTATAAAATATGTACATCTTACACGTATATTTATAAATCATTTTATCAGTAATTCTGTACGGCTTTTCGGTAATAGGAAAAGAAAGCAAGTGATAAAAAAAGATGAAAAATATGGTTTATAAATCTCATCCATCAAATCACGGTATATGTAAGAAAAAAAATAGACGTAACTGCCTTTGTATCCTTGTAAATATATTCATTTGATCATTAGCAAAATGTAATTGACCATCTTGTTTGCTTAATAATAGGCGTGGGCTCCTTTTTTAGATTTTTGTAGTAATTTGTAAATTTTAATCTAGGACAGTTTTTTTAGCTTCCAAAAAGTATATTTAGACACAATGGGAAAAATGGTATTGACCTCATAAACAAGGTGACATATCCCTTCTTTTACTTGCAATATAGTATTATCTATATATCATCTATATATATATGTAATCTTATTATAATTATTAAAACATTTTAACTTTTACCTCAAAGTTTGTCTAAAAATTGGGTACTAAAATTTTGAGACAAATTTTAATAAAAAAGTTATAAATATTTTTGAAATTGGAATAGGAGTATACAATAAAAATTATACAATAATAATCAAAATTTTAATAATAGATAGAATATAAACTAATAAAAAAAATGATCAAGACATAAATAGAGAATGATGCTAAAAGTATAAACAATATTATTATGAATCGGACAAAAGACAAGAAGGCTTTATTCTGTTGTATAATACAAATCTCTAAGAATTGATAGATGGTAATATTTGTAGGTTATGAACATCGTGTACATAATTAATATTAGCTCGAACCCACTTCCCATCCCTACCCAAACCAAATAATCTAAACAGTGTGTACCATCTATGTTCCAATCCAAGTAATTCCCTGACTACCCCTGTTGGTGCAACGATGCCCTTTTGAGAAAAGTCCCATTGTTATTTGGCATTATTTGTAATTAATTGAATATTTTAATCCGAAAAATATTAATATTTTTAATTATTAATTATTTTTCAGTATATGGACTGGGAATTTTCCGAAACAAACTACATCAATAATGGGAAGAACAAATGTTCATAAAAATGATTATTTATAACTTTAGGAAACGTTTTATGCTTTTAGATAAAACATAAACACTTCCACCGCATACTTTAAAGTACGTAATAAGTTAAAACTTGAATTTAATAATAATGTTTCAAAGTCACCCTTAAAAAACGTACTTTTAAGGACATAAGGAAGTAATGGGTTAAATTCTAATACAATTAAAGAATGGCATTGTAACTTTGTATGTGAAATAGAAATAGCCATAAATGATTCTTTTAACGAAATCGTTCTCTAATTTTTTTTTTTGAATGGATGATAAAATGTATTTTTGGGTGTTTTTTCTCTAAAAGTTTTTTGAAATATGAGAGGTAGTCATGTACAGCTCCAGACTTGTAACAAAGTCTAGTGAATCGTTTTTCTACGTAGAAACTAAACAATTTGTGAACTCCTTTCTCTAAAAATTGATGTAAATCATTAGACAATAATTCATGTATTCTAATTACGTACATTGACTATCCTATGCTATTTTTTCAAGAATTTGCACAATATTTTGCGCAGAAGCTTTAATATTATAACTTTTTGACAGATTTATCCACTAAAATCGAATATAAGCATTATAAAATGTGACTTAAAGCATTTCACGTCTAAAAATACACTAGAAAAAGTTTTTAGAATTTGAATCTACACATTATATAAGATGAGACAATGATAATACTGTATTCTGAGTAAACTAAACTAACTGATCGCAAAAAATCATATGTTTAGATGGGCTATTTGGAAGCTAATAAAAACCGGCGGAATTCAAAAAAAATAATAATTGCCTGATACAGCCCACTCTTATCAATAACAAAAAATTGAATAAGCATGTGTGTACATTTAAAAAAATATATTTTTTTTTACATATTTAAAGTAGTTACAGAACTACTATTAGTTTTATTATCATAATACCCTGCTTTTGGACCTTTTCCCCCTTGTTTATTTTTAGTTGATGGGTCCGTGATACAATAAAAGTAAGGATGTATTAAATGACTATCTACGAGAGAACCATAACATTAAGACTTAGTCTAATTTTATATTGCTTTTGATGTCAAATAAAATACTCCTAGAATCTTACTATAAGCAATCAAACAGATCTGTTGTATTAATTGGAATACGAGATAATTGCATGACTCGAGTGTATCTCACATCCTCAAAAGTTTCCTCTATTAATGAAATATATCATATTATTTTACGATATTATGATAGTCAAGGGTGATTGAGTATTTATTTTATAGAAAAAAACGTATATTATTCAAATTATTAGATATAACCTCAGATATTTAAAAAAATCTTTATCTGGATACAATGCCATCCCACAAGCTACAAAATGTACACTGTATCTTTTGTGCACAATGGATTTGTATTTATTTAACCTTTGTTCAAATATACTCTTAATTTTGATTAGTAAACCTAGAATTCGAGTATGTTAAGTATTGTTAAGCTATTAATTATTTCCTACTATTAAATGAAGAATCATTCTAATTGGCTAACTCCCAACAGTTTTTTTTTCTTTTTTGCATTTGGGTCTTTATTTGGAAATCTTGCAAAATAAAATGAAATCAATATTTTGTATGACCATCTAACGAAATGGAGAGGGGAAATAATATCCACCAACCCCATTCAAGGAAGCTTGGCGTCTAAAATAAAACATTGATTGAATTGGGAAGAGGTTACAAGGTACACTAAAGGTAAGGACGTGTTAAATGACTACAAAAACAACAACATTACATCAATGTTCAAACTTTATGCACAATTCGATGTTAAATAAACTCTAAAATAACACCCTCTAATGTTTATTGAAGAAAAGAGATGTATAATATATCTTTTTGTGAAAACAGTTTCACGTTCTTCTCAAATGAAATAATGAGTTGAAACATACTTTTAGACATCAGTTCAAAGATAAGGTTTTATTTAACATTTATATGTATGTATGTAGTATATACCCAAAGACATTGTACATGCTTTGTATATATTCAGCTGTAGATATATTGTAATAAATGTACATTCCTTTTTGTATTAAGATAATAACTCATTTTGCGCTTTGAAAGAAGAAAAACAACGAATCAATTAGATGCAAATTATATACCATCAATAACAATTTGAAAATTGGGTTGAGAAAAAAAAAAAGTAGTTTTCTTTCTTTCTTTCTATCTTCTTCATGTATGGATGTTATAAATTAATGCTCAATTTTCGATATATTTAAAGAAAAAGAGTAAAAATAAATAGATATACCAGCAAAAACAACACGAAGGATCTACACATATATATATAGGTAGGTGTGTACCTCTATTGGAAAATCAATTTTCTTTCCTTTTCCCTTCGATTTTTCTTAATTTGCTATAGCAACCAGCAGCGCAGCTGTTTAAATGAGATAAATCATGAATCAATTAAAAAATGAATTCTTTTCACGGTACCAGAGCTCGAGTCACAAGTTTAGTTGTAACCTTGTTCTTTTTCGTGATACACATCTCAAAATTATTTATCTCATCTTACAAAAGTGGCATGCTGTCACAGTAATGAAATGCAGTTAAAAACATAATTGGGTGGATTTCAACGAAATAAATGAAATTACCAATGCCAATTACAGATGTATCATAGGAAAGTTGATGAAGGACGGATTGGTTATGAGGAAGCTGTCCATTTCATATCCCGTGTCTGTGGAAATAATACAGACAATTGAAAAGATTGTCACAATGGTAATTGTAACAATTATCAAAAGATGCCTGTACTCCTCAAAATATGCAAAAAATGCATAAGAGTTCTATATGGATTGCTCCACCACTACTACCTTTATCATGAGTTATATTTTCAGGCTAGGGTCATAATTTTAAGAACAAGTGCGCCTTAATGGAATTTAGTAACAAAAAGAAGGTCGATATCCCTAGATTCAAGATTTTGAAAGACCAATCTAAAGCTCTACGTAAACAAATCAAGGAGGTACGTAAGCAACGTGAGGAAATAATCCTTATCAGAACAAAAAAAAAATACTTCAAGCTTATTAAGACAAGGAATCCGATAAACAATCAAGTTTAAATTTGTCTATTACATAAAGTATAACGTGGTGCATCATATCTTGAACAAATATCATGAAAAGGAGAAAATTCAAATTTATTTTCTAATTGACTAATTTCTAATACAGTAGCTAAGAAGCACCTTTCGCCATTTTCTTTTATAGGTATAGATTAGGTCATATATTTATAAATTCAATCAGTGACGAATTTTCATTGAAATCTATTATAATTAATCTTTTGAATATTTATAAAAATTTCTATTCAAGGTAAGTCCATTTAAAAAGACTCAAAGGAAAAAACAAACATGCACGGGTCGTTATTTGAAATAAACAAAGATTACGTGTTTACCCTTTCGGCTGGTTTCAATAATATTCATAAGTTGACTAGTGTATGACTTGAAAGAATCTTACTCTAAGTATTATAATTTCAAAAAAGGTATTAAATAAGAATTGTTGTTTATAATATTTTATTTAAATCAAGGGTTTTCGTTTAGAGTTCCTCTCATTTCATGCAGTCATTAAAATTTATTTTTAATAATATTATTTATTCAATATGTATAATAGTTAATCAATATTATCTTGATATTATTTAACAGCTGTCAGCAAAAAAAGAAAGAAGAATAAATGTGTTTTTTTTAAGTTTCCCTTTCCCTTTTGTAAGTCGAGGTTGAGAGAGTTTAAAAAACTAGTTATGGTGCTGGTAAAAGTAATAATAAAATAATAAAAAACATTCTGCTCAAATATTTTCATTCATTCACACACTCTCGATCAGAAAATGATTGGAATGATGCATATTTGTAAAATGCAACGAGAATAAATCTTGTATATTTCTCATTAAAAAGAAATATCATAGCACAAGTAAACAATTTAATGCCTTTCAATATTGAAGGTGAAACATTTTTCCCATTGATATGTCTGTCCCCTTTTTCCTTATGTCTATCAAGGTCATATAAGATAATTATTATTTATAACTTTTTCGATTCCAATTCCAAAAAAGGTCCGGATCTCGAATCTTCAAAACTTTTGATTTTGTTGTCAGAATAAAAACTACAAATAGTTGAGAGCTTAAAGATAGCTTCAAAATTAGCTCGATAAGACAAAAAAAAGTGTAAAATTATTTCTATCAACATCGTAAAAAAGTATATATGCCATAAAAAATAGTAAATGAGTCACGATAATCCTTCTCAAAAACTAGGAAAAGTCAAATAATCATGGATTAATGAAACTGAGTTTAATCTAAAACTCTATAGATATTTGTTGTTAGTTATTTGAAAGGCTTTTACATGTAAAGGAGAGATGAAATGGATCTGAAAGGAAAGGGGGAAATGAGAGAAAGCAAAAATATGAAAAGTTTTCCAACTTATACATTTAAAAAAATGTATGTTATATATACAATTGGGGCAAATCTTTTTTTTAAAACGATTATTTTTTTGTAAACCAGAGGTTAACATTTAAAATACATTTTTTCTTAAATAAGTCCTTCGGAGAAATTCTTAAATATCGATTTTAAATTTTAACGGATTTATAGCTGAGGTTGCATGATTCTTTTAATTATCATTGTTTATTAAATGTAAAAAAATATATATTTAATTATTAACTTTTAAAAATAAAGTTATTTTGAGGATGTGTATTTTTAAGTACAAAATTAATTTCATTTGAATTTAATTTGATAACCAAGAATCAAATGAATACTTAGAGCACAAATAACTTGTTTTGTCGATAAAATCCATTAGATTTTTGATATCAAATGTTAGAACTAAGTATTGTAATATTGAAAGAACACAAACTTTTCCATAAATTCATGCAAATTTTTTAAATAAAAACTATTTTAACACTTTTTTTTTCTCTCTGAAAAGATCCTGTGACATCCAACAAAAAAACTATTTAAAAAAATACAAAGAGTCCCCAAATGTACATATGATATTTATGTATGTACAAACATATACTTATGTAACTAAGCACTATGTCCCATTTCAATATTTTGATAATGTTTTTTTTCATAGACATATGAACATTGT
Source organism: Lepeophtheirus salmonis (assembly GCF_016086655.4). Classification (NCBI taxonomy): domain Eukaryota; kingdom Metazoa; phylum Arthropoda; class Copepoda; order Siphonostomatoida; family Caligidae; genus Lepeophtheirus; species Lepeophtheirus salmonis. The sequence continues at coordinate 13,257,092 of NC_052131.2, read as the reverse complement.
ACATAAATATATAATATATATTTCCTAACATTAAAACCCCTGGTATCCGTTTTAAATTCTATTTGTTTTTATATACCTACATATACAAAAGTCTAATGTACATTGTACATCTTACGTCCATGTGTACATGAATACATGCAAAGGCAACTATATAAACTCTATGGAAATATTAGACACATACATTTTAAAGCCACTTTAATAAAAAAAAAAGTATTTTAAATTATTAAATGATAAGAATTGTGACCTTCTGTCCTAAATTTACGACGTAAAATTTATTTTCTGGACCGATCATTGCTAAATGATGTCATTATAAAGAGTGGCCCACGAAACATTTTATTTTTGATACAGCTATAAAAAAAAGACGAATTGGTATTTTTCAATAATCTTTTTTTTATTTGAATGCCTCAACATTCTGGTTAATAATGGAATATCATTTTATTCATATGGCCGCCGTAGCTGGCCATACAGTAGCCTATTCTGTCGACCCAATTTTTCAATACATTTTCGATTGTGTGAGACTCAATAGCTACAATGGTGACTCCAATTTCGTGTTTCAAATCGTCAATCGTCTCTGGATGGTTGGTGTAACATTTAACAAAAAATAGTCCAACAGAGTCAAATCGCAGCTATGAGGTGGCCAGTTGACGTTGCCGTTTCGGCTTATAATGCGATTGTCGAAGACAGTGCGCAAAATATCCACTGTAACGTTGGCTGTGTGGCACGTAGCGTCATTCTGTTACAACCAAATGTCGTCGATGTCTTCCTTTTCCATTTGGAGAAACAAAAAATCTTCCAACGTGGCCACATAGAGCTCACCATTGACCGTAAAGGCAGCTCCTTGCTCGTTTTTTCGCTTTCGTTAACAGCAGCAATGTTTTCGATTGAGTGCACTGGACGAACACGGGAACGGGTTGTTTTATCCATTAACGAACCAGTTTCGCGCACACACTTCACAAATTTATCAATAAACTTCCTGGAAGGCCCTTTATTTCGACCGACGTAATTTTCTTGCAGTTTCGTTTGAAGACTCTCCATTTGGAAGTAAGTTTTCAGTATTTCCCAATTTTCTTCGAGCGTAAACTTAACCATTTCGTAAACCGGAGACCTTTTACAAAATATTAGACACAATGAGAATGTTACTACAGCTGTCAACCGTAAAAAAAATGGTAGTTCAAAATGTAAGCGCTAGATGGGCCACCCTGTAGCATTAAAGTCATCCATACATAGACGTAGTAATAATGTATTGCTATTATATCAGTACGGCTTTAGTAAAGCGGTGTTTTACTAACTGGATACTTACAACCCAATTATAAGCCCACGAATGGCGTACCCCCTTCCAACGCAACAATTTTCATTCATAACAAAAAATCAACAAGCCTTGATTAGCCTTGATTCCACTATTTGCAAAAAACTTTTGCGAACTTTAGTAAAGTACATATGATTGGTTGTTAACGGCATTTTGTTATATATAATTTTTGAATAAAAGGTATTAAAATAATTATATTATAGTTGGAGCAATATCACGACAATATCAATGCATACATATGAATATAGTTAACATATTTTATTAGTTTTAAAAAGGGGTTAACCAAAAAAAGGAAAAGAAGGTGGCAACCATTTTCCTTGGAAGGATGATAGGCTTTCTTTATATTTGTGTCGTTTCTAATAATATACATTTTTTTTGTTATAAATATTAAATTGAAATTTTTCTTCTCGCTTAAAATTATAATTACTTTTTCTCTACATTCTATGGCAGATACATGTAGAATAAATGGATAAATAAAAGAATGAGGAGTAAAATTTGACTAAAGGGAGATATGAGGGAGGGAGGGAGGAATGAAGGAAGGGGAGAGTTAATAGGAATGTTGGTACACATGTCATGAAACATTAGGTATATATATATTTATCTATAGCTAATTACATAACATTTGCGTACAAAATAGTTATGAGGTAAGAATCATACCTCATAACCGATACTCTTAATTTATAATGTGGAAATTAATTATAAATTACAAATCATTTTCTTGAATGTATCGATTCTCATTCAAATGATGTAAATTTATTACCTCTACAACTAAGTTGAACAGAAGTTATGTTTTTGTCCCTGTTTCTTACTTTGTTAGTCAACAGGATTAGAATCAAAGTTTTTGATCAATTTTGATGAAACTTGGTGCGAAGATGATATATGGTTACAGTTACATGCCATTAAATTTGGAGGGGTCAAGTTCAAAGGTGAATGTCAAGGTTGAACACAACTTTAAAAAATGTATAATTGACCATTAATTTGGAAATAGTTGAGATACAATACTGAATTTAGTTTTATGCTGAGGTTTTGTGCACTACTGAGTGCACATTTTATTTTAGTGCATAGTGCTTCAAAGAATCAACTAATTTAATGATATAACCTTTAGCTTCAATAACAGTGTTCAACCGTCATCAAAAGTCAGCACAGGTCTTAGTGATGTAGTTCTCGTACATGGAGTCACATATCTTTTTTTTCTACTCGGGTACAACAACACTTAATTTAAAAAATTCAAATTATCATCAAAATCTAAAAAAACAATTATCATATTCTTAAATGTTAAGATCAAACTATCTGACAGGGTTTTTTTTGATAATATAATTTTATATGCAACATTTTGTAATTTAGTATTAATGAAATTAATAAATTCCCTTTCAGTGCCGGTATACATATAACAAAAACTCTTTACTCTGGAGATTTTTTTCTGTTTTTCCCATATATCACTAGGGTCAAATGATCTCAAATTTTGCCTATCTCGCTGCATTCATATAAAAAAGGTATCGTGGTTTCTAGCTCCTTTCCCTAGAAAAAGCAGTTCTTCTTCTAATGTGTCTTGCCGTAAATGCTAGAAGAGTAGGTGGGCTGGTGATTATCCGTTACTTAAACCAGTATAGAGAAAAATGCGTCAAACCAGTCCCATATCTTAATAATGCAGCCCTCGAGAGACTCTAATATGGAATGGCGTGTACTCTTGTTCTTTTACTTCAAAATGTTACAGACAAACTATTACAGGGGATCAAGATCAGGACTCTGTAGAAAACACCATTTTAAACGCAAGAATATTGGTTCTTGTAATCCAGCGCACAGGTTTTTTTTAACAAGATTTTGATTGGTTTTAGAGGTTTGAGAAGAGACATTACCTTACTGGAAGGTAATGTTTGATTTTGATAGTTTTCTCAGGAATGAGACGGATAAGTTTTGTTACCATACTATTTAATAAACAACCTGTAAATATGTGACTTGTTAACACAAAAACAATCTAAAATGATTTTGATCTAAATTTGAGTTTGGATTACATTCTTATTCTTCTATGAATTATCAACCAGATCTATCAACAAATTGTTTGGATTAATTCTTTGGAGGTGATGAAAATTGCACGAAAACTAGTAAAAAATTTATGGTCACAATGTAATCATTATTATAAGTTGAATAACCATATGTGACCCAAATTAACCTTCATAAATCAAACTACAGTAAACATTCCTATGTATCTCAAGTGAACAAAATATTTGTAATACAAAGCCAATAGTTGAGCAAAATGTGTGTTGAAATATTGGGTTTCGTAAAATATAATGTAAAAAATAAATTAGACTTTTATTGATTTTGTTCAAGATTTTTTTATATTAACTCACCAAATATGCATGTAACATAATTCATAATTAAAGCACATTCATCTCGACAAAAATAAGTGAATAACAAAATATTTTTGAAAAATTTTGAGCTTCTGTTTTTTCTATTGAAGACATTCAATTTTATTTTTTCAATTATTTTTTGACAACAGATGTCATATAATATATATTATAGGAAAGCTGGGTAAAGCTGATAAATATTTAATGTCCTTTTCATCATTTCAAATTGTATTTTTGGCATTGTAGCCAAGAAGTCTTATCATTTTTTAAAAAGAAGGAAACAAGTATAAACAATTTATCTACTTTTACAACATTGAACCATCGACTTTCACTCTTTCATAATCATCATCATATCTAAATATGTTTCTTCTTTTGACATGTCTTTAAATATTTTTCTTATATAAACATTGTGAAATTATTTGACAAGTCTGCAAATTTAAATAAATCATGTTAAACAATAATTTATCAAATATAAATATGTACGTAGTTTATTCAATTATTATTCTTAACAAAATTAATGCTTATTCAATCAAACGGCATTAGGAGAAAAGAAGGAGATATAATTTGAAATACTGTTTAATCAAAATACTTTTTTTTGTGTCATTGATTTTTTCCTTAACTCCCCTACTCAAATATGAAAGATCACTTTCTTTTTCTTTGACTGGAATAAAAGCTACATCTTCATTACTTATAATTATGCTACAACTTTTTGTTGGTGTTCTCCCCTCTATCGTATATTACATACATTTATTATTGGTAGACAGAGATATATGATGATGTATTGAGCCCAAAGAACATTCATATAAATGTGGCTACTTCAAATGATGTACATATATATGAGCGTTATTATTTTACTTTGACCTTATAAAAGGAGTGGACAAACTATACCGGGTTGAATGTACAGTAAGGAAATTTTTTGTGTGCACCGTCACTAAGTATTTACCTATGAAGCTTTATAAATGTGATATATGTAAAGTTTTTGCATTTAATTAGCTTAAAAAATAAATTTCAACTTTATCCGACCAATTAAAGGAACATTAAAATTAAACAAACAAAGAAAAAATCCAAAAATTAGTTCGTTGTTAAGACTATTCTTTTCAACTGTGGGAAAAATCTTCATCTATTTATATTATCATATTAATGAACAACTAATTCAAAATTTAATTAATCAACATTAAGAACACTAATGAGGAGTAGATGAATTAGAAAATTGACAATAAAGACCCTATCAAATTAATTGATGATTTGGAGCTCCATTGTAAAAAATCAATTGTTTTCATTTTATAAATATTATATTTTGGCTTTTTATACATTAATATATATATATTTTTTTAAATTGTATTCCTAATTTAAACTTTCCCCTATACAAAAGTACATTTTTTTAATGTGTTCCTTTAATAAAAAAGATTTCCCACCTTTGCTTAAAATGAATATTTACATATTTACCTGCAAAATTTTGGAGCTGTTCAAGACCATATTAATTTTTTTAGAACTGACCTTGGAAACAAGATCCATCTGGAGCAATTCCATAAAAATATCTTTGGTTTCCTCTAAATACGTATAATTTCAAAAACCAATGTTATAATGAACTACTGATGACGTAAATTGTCATTTATTATGATCAAACATCAATGACGTAATACATAGCCTTTTGAAGAGACATTGATTCATTTTTTTAATTCATAGTCTGAGCAAGCAAGAACAGTCAGTCAGTTACTTTGATTATGAAAAAAGTCTTGATTTCTGATCAAAAATTCAAAAATCTTTAATTTCTAAGAACAAAAAATATTTTTTTAGGAATAGACTAGGAGAAATTTCCAACAAGGAATTAATGTAGTGGAAATTACATGGTTAAGGCGCGGGTAAGTTTAAACACAAGTATAAAACATAGGTAAGTAAATATTAGTGTAGTTGTGATACCAATATTTAGTACAGGTTACAGTACTAAAATATAAACAAGTGTATTGGTACTTTTTTCACAAAAATCAACAAACAAATTTTTGCTATAAGCTATTTACATCTGATTAAATGTGCGTTAGCAGTATATTTTTTTAGGTAGTAGCAAGTTTAGATACTTAGTTCCTTTTTATATAAAGAACAATCTTCTTTCTTCCTTGATTAAAAAAGAACAATTTTCTTTGAATTAATGAAAGTATATAAATCTGAAAGTTCACTGAGTAGGTCACCAAAACTTATTTACAATTGCAGCAATAAATTACGAAAGACGTTATTTTTATGAAATAAATAAAAGATAAATCAAATCCTATTTATGATATATTCAAATACTATATCTGACAATTTCTTTTTTATTGAATATGTCCTTATTCACTAGCAATAACAGCCTCTACAAGACAACGAAGAGATAGGTGTCTTTTGACGATGAAGGCTGTTTATATGCCGTATTACTGATGAAGGCTCGAAGTGAATTCAAACACTGTCACCTGTACAGAGAGTATCATATACACGTTGCCTCTTTAGTTGAGGCACAGACAATTTTAAAGCTATATACATGGGATAACAACAAAACTTGTAAATTTTAGTTTTAGCTGTTATTTGGTGGCGTAAAATAACCTTGTATTTTAATATAACTAAGATAAAATCGTAATTAAATACTACTGCAAGTTTTGAGTCATCACTCTGTACATTATCGGTGTGTCAATGCTTTCATAACATAGTGACGTTGTATGTACCAGTTCTAGTAAAATATAATATAGTACATTTTTATTGGGTTAGTATTCCGGTACCACTCATAGTGATCAAAAAGACAATATTTAAAAAAACCAGATTTAGCTTCAAATTTAGTATTTTGTAAAAAAAAAAAAAAATGTCATCTGCATGAGTGGCAAAGAATTGGAATTGAAAATAATATGAAAAACTGACTTTATTAAGGATTTACACAAGTACATCTAAGAATTTTCTTCTGTTTTTCGATATTAATTCGGGATATTTCATTCATTATTTAAAATTACTTGTCAATTTCTTTTCGAACGAAAAAAACGATATCTAAATTGGATTATTTTTTTGTACTGAAGTTCACTACGAAGAAATTGATATTTTTGGTGGTTTAAAATGGTACAAACAGTTGATATGGCGCAGGAGTTCGTATATTTGAACTATGAATTCTTACGGACTTTTTAACATCACAAAAACTGCACCTTTCTTCCCGTGTTTGCGCATATGAGCATACCCAATTTCTATAATTGAGTTATTTTGGGGTATATTTATACTTTTTTGCCTTTGATGAAGTCAAAGATATATAAACATATATTTGAATACTGTATGTAGATTTTAATTGGAGTCGGCTTCCTTAATTACACGAAGGAGATTAGTGTGAAAGATCGTAGGTATTTGTTGCTCTCAAAAAATTCTCCTAGTCTTGAAAATCCCTTCACTCTGTGTGACTGATGTTAATCTAACTATAATCACCAAAGCTGTCAAGGACTATGTGAAATATTCAATGCAAAAATGACGATATCATGCTGTATGGATCTTTTTTCTTTTTTTTACACACCCTAAAAAGAGCCGTCAATCTCTTTAGAACCTCGAGGAAAACATTCTTGAGACAATCAACATCGTGAAGGTGTCATTTCTTGCGTTTGATTTTCACAAAAGCTTATGGTACAGTTAGTGAGTTAATTTTGAGTTTTTCATCAGACAGCGTTACTTCCAGACCTCAAAGGTGAAACTGAGCTTGTAGGTCGCCGTAGTTAAAAGTTATTGACTTTATTGTGATTTTTTCCTAGCCATCTTAGTCTCTTACCTTTGCAATCACGAGGAAAACTAGGCTAGTCCTCTACTTGATTGGATGACAAACATCTATCATCTTTAATAGCTTTTCAGTGGTTTAATATTGTATTTGACTCTCTAAAAAATCCTATTTGGGTGTCATTGAAGAAAAAAACTCATAATACGTTTTTCTCTGTTTCATCATAAAATCTTACCTTGCTCTTATGCTATTGCAACACATGTATAAAATAATAAAGTTGTTTACTGATTGTAGATGAAACTACTGCTTTTAAGCAACTGAGACTATCAAAACATGTTTTGAATGATTTTTGGGGGTATTTCTATCCTTGTAATTTCCTAGCAAATTATTTAAAAAAGGATACACATATCTTAAATATAGGTTCATGTAAATTAATTACCCATTATGCCCCGATACTAACAGGGTACATAACATCCTTAATACATGCTATGTATATTTATTTTACGTACATAGGGCCATCAATAAAAAATGGAACTGAGTTGTATCCTTATGTTGCAAATGGACTATTATACTTAATATGCTATATTTTGTCTCTCAAATAAGTTTTTGTTTTATTTATTAAAGTTACAAGTCCCTAATGAAGAAAAATGTTATTTATATATTTGTACTAAATACGCCTAGTGTATAGCTATAATGACTCCTACTTATTAAATATGATGTTTAATTAGCTTAAAGTTCGTGCTTCAGCATACATATGTAGATGAAATCACCTGTCTATCCTCACACATATTAGTATTATCATTAATATAATGAAAGCCATGTCTCCACTAATTTAATTAGTACTTAATTAATGAATTAATGAGTTTGTACATATTGTACATTTATATAACCACTAGGATCCTATATGTTATATTATGGTATGGTTCTATCATCATTATAATTATTAGTTTTCTACTCTTTCTCTCTCTCTGCTCATTTAACCAATGAGCAGAGAGTATTGCATTAACCCATCTTATGTTTTTATGTAATTTAAAGGAAACAATTAGGGTTGGGAGGTAGGGCAATAACTCGCAAGAAGAAGGAGGGAGAAACAGAGACGATATTCCTCTACCTACGTACAATCATTGAAATTGAGATCATATTATTACCTAGGGACTTTCCTTTTGAAAAAAAAAATATAATATATATATTTAGGAATAATGTTGTTTCCTTATTTATCTGTATTTTTTCCCTAGGGTGATTTTTTTATCTCTTTCTACCCCAATTCCTATTAAGATATTATTATTATTATTATTATTCTATTTCTATGGTTCAAAGTTTTTCCCTATACATATGGGACCATTGCCAGTATTAACTACTCTTAAACACACTTGCAAACTCCGTAAGACCGTCTGAGAACTTAATATTTCTCTGCTAAACTCTGACGGAACTCAAGACTAAATATCGAAAGTAATTTCAGATTCCAAATGCAGAATTGATGTCAGTAGTACATCGTCATAGAATGTATTAAAACATATTGAATATGAGACTAAGTGAGATCTCAAACACAATGAAGATCATACCACAATTGACTTGTTAAATAATAATCGTTCCTCAAAGATCTGTGAATTAGAAGGGATATTGGAATATGAATGAAATGGAGTTATTATTTGTTCAAGAAGGAAATTGATCAAAAATAATATTATAAGTAAATTCTTATTAAACACATCAAAATATCAACACAGACTAAAAGTGGGGACTCAACAAAAGATCTGATAAACAAATATAGAATGAAGGTTGTCGATATCATACAAACCTAACAACTATCCGGACTTTAACTATATTTTTAAAATTTTAATACTCTTATCTTAAATGTACTACTTCTACAAAGAATGATAATTTTAATATTTTATAAACACTAACTACCAGTCGATCATTATTGGCTTTGATTATCATCACTGGTCCAAAATAAATAAATAAATGAAAACTGACTCCTATTCTTGTAGAGATCTTTGCAAATATTTTCATCATAGAATTTGTTCCCAATGTTTTATACACCGGTTCACCAACATTAATATAAAAAAATCACAAAGATACATTGACAAATTTAAGTATTGGGGTCCGTTTCTTATTTGGGAATTACCCTGTACTCCTATGGCCCATAAATTTTTTTGAGAAATAATGTCTTTATTATCTACAAATAATAATACCAAGTCACAAGATTCGAAAAAATTAAAGTTGTAGGATGTAAGAAAATTTCCAAAAGACATTCCATTTAATAGACTCTGTATCTTTCTTTAAGCGAACCTGGATGAGAGAATAATTAGTATGAGCAAATTCCAAAACTTATATTCGTGCAATTAACCCAATGCGATATTTTATATAAAATTGGATAAACTAGTTTAACATTTTTTTATAATGCTCTACAATTTATATTAAATAAATATTCCCATTCATTCTCCGTATAATACACAAATAAGTGTCAATTATTATAAAATCCTGTTAAAAATATCATAACCATAAAAACAATACGAAACACAAATTTTGTAAAAATTGACTTTGACAAAGTATGAAATTTATCTTTGAGAGCAAAATCCAAAACTAATCTCAGTTTTTCTGTGACGCATCAGCCTTACGATATTTATTTTTTACATCCAGAGTCTTTTATTGTAATCTTTAAGTGAATAATGGATTTTGTTATAGTTTCAACCTTGTTATTTATTGATGGATATATTCCCACACAAGGAAAGAGTCGACCTTAATCTCAAATCTAGCTAAGCTAGATATGGCTTTGTTCTTTGAATACACTTTCATACTATCATCAACCCTGTAGATATCGGAAATTGAGCATCTCTTTTTCAGGATAACTTATCAAGGATATCTTCTTTTGTCCTAATTTTTAGAGAGATTAAAATTCTTTCTGTCTTAATAAGTAAGATTGATCCACAATTTTTGCCCGTTGCAGATGTTTATGGTGGATTTGTTGAGATTGCCGATGATCGTGATTTCGACCAAAAGTTGGTTTCTTATTTAAAGACACATTACATCGGAGGTATGCACGGCCAAGGAGAAGGAAGAAGGAAAGTGACGCTAACATATCCAATCAAACCGTAGAATGTTTGCTCGAGAACAATTAGTAAAAACATAAGAACTAATAACCATGTAGAAGATTTTCAAATGACCTTCAAAGCTCTATTAATAATAAACATCGACATCTTTGGAAAATGATATATTATTTAAAAATAGAACAAGGCCTAGCCTGAAAAAAAAGTGATTGAGAAGGTGACAGTATTGTACCAATGAAACGTGTTAATAAAACTCCTAATCTCAGATTGCAAGAAGTCATAGCACAATATAATCCCAATGAAAAATCAAAAATTTCTTAAAGCAATATCCTGGAATTTACATTCTTTTTAAATATTTAATATTGTTTTATAGGTATATATGTATGTAAATAATTAATTATTAAATAGAACAAAATGCTGGTACAAATAATTTGGATAAAATGTAATTTAAATGTGTCGTCAATTACATATATAAATTGATTATTTACGGAGCCATGTTACTATATCATGTGATATTATACCCAACTATTTAGAAAAGAGTTTTTGAATATTATTAAGATTTATAGGAATTATTTTTAAAAAGTTGTAGTTTTTTAGAATTAGGACAATTTAAAATACAATAGAATTAAGAAAAATATAAGACACCTGACATGTTGTAGGGGCTGGAACATTCCCCAACCCTACGTACTATAATTAACCATATTCGATAATTATACGAAATGTGGAATAAAAAAAAATTAAAGCCGTTTCAGTAGTTTATAAATATATATTTACATTTATTAAAAAAATAAATTAGTTAATGGAATTAAGCATTGACAAAGGAACGGACATTAATATTAGTTACACACATTAATAAAGTGGGAGCCGGATTCCCATTCTGAATTGGAATGAATGAATATATGAAGTGTTTGATAAATATCACTGAAGTTTCCTGTTACAGATGAAGTTACATATTCAAATGTCATTGTATCATACTATGAAAATACACTCAATAACTAAATGGAGGTAAATATGACATATACTGGCAGACTAGTGATATGACGTCATACCCCATGAAATAAAAAATAGGAACCAAAAACTGAAGATATCCATACTTTTTAAATAGTTTTATTAAAAATAAAACATGGCATATTTTTCTATAATATAAGCTATATTATTCCTATCACTGAGGAATAAGTTATAATGGTCTAAAGAAGAGTATCATTTGGATCTACGAAAGATTGCAAACATAAAATTTGTGTAGAGAAAGTTTGTACTAGGACTACTCACATTAGGAAAATTCGTATAGGATAAAGCTCGTCCAAAGTAAGCCTCGCCTTTTTTTATTTAATCTAAATAATAATCTCACTTATGTAATGACTACTAATGCTTTTCACTATGAATGATAAATAATTTAAAAGGGTCTAATGAAAAGTGTCGTTTTTATCATTTTTTCTGCATAAAGAAAATTTTTTTCTCAAGTTACGAACAAAATACAAAATCAATTACAACACTTTTTTGATCATAAAATACTTTTACATATGTTTTATTAATTTTATATTTTTGGCTTGGTCATTGTGAAAAATGAATTTGAAAGGTAATAGTCCTGAATTAATAAAGTTTTTCTTAGGAGAAGCATTCAATCTTATGCAGATACTTATAATGAACCAATAAAAAAATAAATATGAAAATTATTGATTCAAAATTAAAATGTTTGATTCAAATCTATGCTAATTACATTTGCTTTGTGGGATTTTTTTTTTTTTTTACAAAAAAATTGAAAATGATACCATGTCAACTAATCTCTTAAATTAATAAAAATATATTTTTTATAAATTGGGAAGACATATAATGTTTAGAACTAGAAAATAGGTTTATATATTAACTCAACATAGGGGATAATTACATAGAGCCATTTTAATGAATTTGATCAAAATGGGGGATATATTTAATCTATTTATGACTGAAAGAAGATAATTTTTTTATAAAAAAAAAACATCAAAAATCCATGGGACCCAAAAGGAGCCTGTTAATTAATGAGGCTATCGCCATTATCAGTAAAATTAAGACGTAAAAAAATATAAATGGTTTGAAGAAATATTTGTTAGTAAATTATAAAAAAATATTTTTACATATTCAGATAGGTTCATTTATTTTTTACATTAACAAAATGTCGAGGAACACATCAGAACTACTATTAATTTTGTGAGTTATAGATGTAAGTTGGCAAATATTACATCTGGAACACCCAAATGTTGCCATTGCTTCCTCGTGAGAGATTAGTTTTTAAGCTACTAAATTCAGAATTAAATAAAAATGTAAAAAATGAATGGAAAGGATTAAAAATTGATCCTATGCAACATCAAGAATCAAAAGTAGAATTTATATATAAAATTAATATTTATATCTTATACTTTACGAGATATTCGTTTTTTTTTTGTTTTGTTTTTTGTAAAAACAATAATCTTGAATTGAACAACATTCTTGACTTGAGCGAAACTCTTGAGTAATGGGGGGGGTTACAATGGATAATTTATACATTTCTCTTTTATATAACATTTATGTAAAATACTTAGAACGATAGATAAACAAAGGTTAGTGTATAAATTTCCTACTCATACGTAGTAATAAATGTATCAACATATCGCTTGCAATGGGGTAATATTTTACTATCAATTTGTGGTTCAGAAATGATAATGGGAAGGGTCCATGGGGTCAAACCTTTTTGGGATTAAGTCTTTTAGTTCTAAAATAAAATTGTAAGGTTGTGTGACTATGACATCAGTATAATGTATATTATTTGTACCCCATTCTTCGCTTAAAATATATTCTGGTGCCACTGGTGTCGACAAATTTTTCTCTGTAACGATATGTTTTATTAGTTTGAATGCACTGGAGAACAAGAATTAGGTTAATTGATTCAAATGATGGAGTCATTTTTATTTTTGAAAACAAGATTCAAAACGTATCTCTGCTTTTTTTTCTCACAATTCTGATTTCCAAGCTATTGCAAACTAAAATAATTTTGAACTCATTTTTCACAATGAACAAAGTCAAAATAAGATAAATAAAACTCATGAAACAGTCTTTTATGATAAAAAAAGTATTGTAATTGATTTTGTATTTTGTTCGTAACTCCAAAAAAATCTTTTTATATGCAGAAAAATGATAAAAACGACATTTATCTTAAAACCCTTTTAACTTATTTATCATTCATAGTGATAAAGAATATTTTAGCTTATATTATAGGAAATTGCATCAACAAAAATATATATTTAATTTTGCATTTTTATTGGGTGCATTAATAAACAATATCTTAATATTGTCGACGATTTCAGAATCCTATAATGACGTTGCACTCACTAATAAATAATATTTATAACTACTGTATACTAGCACACTTTGAACAAATTAAAATAAAATAATTACTAATTATATTGGAAATATTTAAATTCCTTACTTTCTGAGTATAGATTTGCCATAGTTGTTATATAAGAATAGATAGATTTTAACCCAAAGAAGAATACGTCTTTACTCTCTTACGAGGCTTAGCTTGATCGCTTTTCTTCTTCGTAATAAACTTTATCATCCCTGTAGATATCTAAATTTCCGCATCTCTTTTTAACAATGTTCCTTTAATTGGTCAGATGGAGTTATACCGATTATTTATAACTAACTAATATAGTGTTAAACTCACTCTATCTGTCCAAGGAACTGGCTTTGAAGTACATATACTTCAACTATATTTCTTCTCTAGAAACGAATAAGTATCGAACCTACACACATTTAGTTTTGGAGAATAATCTCTCCCGAACACTATGTCCATAATGTCTTGTTGAAGATATAGTTTCTTGGATATCTTCTTTTGTCACAATTCTTAGATATCATGCAAATTTTAAAGTCTTTAATGAATGAAGAGCAATCCCAGCAAACAAAAAGCATTTCTTCATTTAATGTTTGTCTTTACATTTACTGAAATGTTTGTATGCTATTTTTAATATATTTAAAATTTTATTAGTATAGCTTATTTATAAAATTTGTGTTCAGGGCATACGTAAGAATCTTACTTCAAGAAAAATACCTTAAATATTTTTAGAAATATTATTTTTTTTACGATTAATAAGGTTATATTAGTTAGCTAAATATTTATTACTGCTTCCCATACATATATACAATAAAATTTTAGGTTATAGAACAAAGTTAGTTTTTTATTTCAAATAGGATCTTTATTTATATTCATCATAATGTACATAAGAATTAAAATAATATAAAATGTTAGGAAGAATTGTGTTTCTAAAAAATGATTTTTAAATGTTGTATGTCTCCACTCTATGACAACCCATGATTTCTATCATTGTAATTCAAAATAATGAACTGTTAGACATATTTGTTACTTAAAAAATAATTTAGTTATTTAGAAAGAGAAAATAAAATAATTAAAATATATATATGAACTGTATTTGTGTACCCAAAAGTTATAAATATATATTTTTAATTTGCATCTTTCAAAATGAAAAATAACATATAAATGTTGTAAAAAAATATTTTTTAAAGTCACTATGTACCTCACAACACCATAAGTTTTGGATTATAAAGGTTGTTTTGATGTTTTTTAAAGGGAAAACCATCAAGAAGACACTATTTCAATTTAAGAACAAAAAAAAAGTTGACATTTTGTTGACTAGTATTATAGAATGTATCTTAAAAAGAGATAAGAGCCTTTCCATTATACAAATTAATTATTTCAATAAAGAAGAATAAATATTAATTAAATTTTGCATGATGTAATTAAGAAACATATCCTTATTGCTTTCCATAAAAACATATTTATATAAGTATTAGGTACACAAAGTCATTAATTCACTTTATTAGTTAACTGAAAATAAAATGTACACATTAAATGTACCTACCCAGCATGAAAGCTAGAGGAGCTAAAATAACATAACTAATTTCCAAAACAGACAAATCATTTTAGTAATAAATAACAATGAAGATTCGTATCATATATATTTGTATTGAAATATTTTTGCAATTTTTTTAAATACATAGTATATAATCTTTCATCAAACGACTACTCTTTTTTTTACAAAGAAGGCAAGTCTAAATACTACCACAAATCTTGTTTCAAAATATATTTCATAGAGTATAAGTACACTAGCGGTTGTACCCTGGAGTTATTAGGCATCGACGAATAAACACAATTTTACTTGATGTTCTCTCCTCAAGAATATAAAAAGTAATAACAACAGCTTTAAAAAAATATGAAATGATGAGGCAGGAGTAATTTGATCTAGAGACCATAAGCACTCTATACATATCTACTTAATTTTTTTCTTTTAATATTCATTTCCCTTTTCCCTTTCTATGTCTCTTTGTCTCTACCTTCTTTATATTACTCTCTATTTGGCCTTACTACGTGGACACCCTCTGCTATTATTCAATAAATGTTAAAAATTGGATAAAGTATGAACAGCTGGTACCGGGTGGTCCATAGAAATATGAACACTTCCTAATTCAATAATTAATTAAGGTTGAGTGATTGAAATTAATTCATATTTCTGAAGATGTGCTTTAGTTGAAGCTACAAGCTTGTGTATGAGTATCAATGCTAGTCCAAATAGTTAAATGCTATAACAATCAAAAATATCATTGAAGTGCTCCATTAGACTAGAACACTTTGTGTATGGTTTGTATGTACATGATTAGAAATGTTTCTACAACATTGAAATAAATTCAATCAGAAATTCAAAAAATCATCAACCCATTCGAGGAGCTAAGAATCCCAAACAACCTTCATCACTTACTACTTGTATCATTTAAATGAAATAATAATAATTATTACGCTTGATCTTATCACCACATTGAACAAAAGGAATAGGTTAATCATAAAAGGCATCTTCTTGTTAATGGATGGAACCTAAGATGTGACTAGCTAATTGGTAGCAACACTGCTATTATCGATTAGCCTCTAAAGTTCATCTTTTATCCATATTAAAAAAAAGTTTGAATTTCCGTACATTTTCAAAGTATTTTAAGTTTTAAAAAAGAGAAGGAAAATTTAAATTCAAAATCCTTCTATTAATATAATGCTTTTGATTCATGATTAACAGTTCGAATATTCTTTGTTTGGAAGGTTTTATCTTCAAGCTTGACAAAAAAAAATGCAAACGTGGAATTGGAACTGTACTGAAGTCGGAAGCAAGGGAAGAATAAACACAAAGCATGACGCTCAAAAAGGTGATATACCGTTTTTTTCTTCATCTGAACAGGGTTATGTCCCAGCACCTCACAAGATTAATGTCAAAAAATTGTATAACAGACTATAATGTAGAAACAAGACATCATCAGAAACTACAAGGTCCATAATTTATGAAGAGATTCAAGAACTTGGCAAAGAATCCTAAACGAGTATTGGAACCCACAAAAACCTTTCTCAGATAGTGAGACGGGTGAGAAAGGATAAAATGTTTCCACCATCACATACGACAAAACATGGCTTCGTAATTTCAACAGATTTTACTATCACCACATCATGGAAACAAATTTTATTATTTGATTCTGAAGTTGAAGATACAATATAATTTTAATTTTGAGATATGTAAAATGTTGAAACTAATGAATGCTTACCCTCTTTGGTTCATTGGCGGTACCTTTCAAATAAGTCCTTCAATGCTTAAGATTCATGTGATGGGTATGAAAACTGTGATTCCACACCTATATGGACTCAATCCTTACAAATCACAAGAGAGATACAGGAGATTTTTGGAGGGACTACAGACAAGAGCTATTGAATACGATTTTAATCCTCAAATTTTATTAATACATCAACCATAACAGCTACTCAAGGAGCATTCACTAAAAACAAAAATTAGTGGATGTTTTTTTCCACTAGGGAGAATCGCTTTGCAGGGAAATTCAAAGTTCCAGCTTACGGATTCAAAATATTAATGAGGAAAAATTTCGTATTTTGACAAAATCCTTGCTTTTGTTGGCCTTTTTTCCCATTAGAAAATATTAATGAAGCCTTTGAAACCTTAACCCCCAGAAATTTTACAATCGTAGTGGATTATTTTGAGGACACATATATTGGTAGACGAAAGGGAGCACTCAAAGAATCCGTCAAGATCCTCCATCACAATGAAAAATGGTGAACAGAGTTAGTAACAGTCTACGGAGCACCAACAATTCAGTTGAGACCTGGCACATGGCCTCTTTGCAATGTCAGCACACAAATATATGGAATTTAATCAAAAGTATAATTAAAGAATATGGCATGAAAAAAGTAGTTTTACAGCAAGTTCATAATTCATTGGCTAGAAAAAATCTTTGTTGAAGAATAAAAGAAACTTTAAAAAGGTAAATTAAAAATAGAGAGCAATTTCCGTGATTGGACTATTTCAATGGCTGTGTTATGAAATTTGAATGAAATACATATATTTTAAGAAAACCTAATTTTATTCTTTAAATATTTTAAAGTGACACTTAATAATAATGTAAAATAGTCCTTATAAATTCAAATAGTGTGTATTAGCTAAGTATACTGTACAAATGTCATATTTTATTAAGAACGTTGCCAATAAAACGTGGTTTATAAATTATTAGACTAAATTATTTGTAGCTTTATCCTTAACCTTCCAACATTAAATATAGTGTGCGAGACTGGAATCTAAATTTCAGTTTTGCAGACTATATTTTAATCTTACAAACTTTATAATAATCAAGATGATTCAATTTATGAAAGTCTCCATTCAATCAGTAAATAAATTACTCAATTATTTTCATAAAAAAAGATAAGAACATATGTTGAGTCGGGAGTCAATAAGAAATAAGTCTAAATGTTCTAAGATATCAACTATTGATGTTTTCCAAATAAACATATTCATGACCTTCATTAGTTTTAAATTTCAATCAATGACCCAAACCAATTTTAGTATTTGTTATGGTTTTAGCACCTTTCATAAAAATTTGTGCTATAATTAGGGACAATTCCGATATTAACTGTATGGACGACTCCGATTATTTATTATGTATAAAATAATTACATTAACTAATAATGAAATGATTTACTTATTTTAATGTTTAAGCTTCTACTGATTAGGGTTTGTCAAGAAAATACATATAAATATCAATTATAATTATGATAATAATTAGTTATAAATAATTTTAATTTATAAAAGATTGTTCCCTTTTGTGCTCAAAATTCAATTTTGCCCTGTGTTGCTAATATATATTACAAGTATTACTGAATAGTATATCCACTTTTAATGAATGAAAGTAGACATGATAAAATTTCTGTCTAAATTGTTCTTTCACAGCCCAATAAGGCTCTCAATTTTAGAAATATCAAGAAAACGTGAATTTTTTCAAAGATTCTAAAGGCCAAACCTGGATCCGTTAAAAAATTTATAGATCATTGTCTTGTTTTACGACTTGCAATAACAAAATAAACGTAATTTTACAACAAAACTTGTCTTTACCTTAATTTTGCAATAAGTTCTATAATTATTTTAGTTCCTACTTGTTATAGTACTTTTGAAGAAAAAAAATAGTTTTATCAGGGCTCCTAAAGTTAGGAGCTCTTAAACTTATACCTAAATAATGATTTGCGTCTCCTTTTATTGATTGACCATTTAAAATAAATATTAGAAGACTATTTGTTTTTTGCTTAATACTGTGTATAAATAAGTATGCATAGGCACTTGTAGAAACATGTCATATTTTTTAATTGGAATAACATGAATGGGAGTCATAATTTATTTGTATTACAACTAGGTGTGTACTTATGCATTGCAATCGGTATCACAATCGGGATAATCAGTCTTTTCAGTCTTTTTTCATGTGGCTCCTTTGCAACTGGAGGGTTATGTGTTTTTTGTTTCTCAAATGCATACAAAAAAGGTGAACAATTTGAATAACATGAAAAAATGTGGGGATATCAGGATGACTATAGCAAAAAGAAAAGATTTGATGAAAAATTACATTAGAACTGTTGATCCTATTTAATATTATTCAAACGGTTGTATATTTGATATAAATTTTATTAGTTTCTTCGAAATAGACATAAACAAAAAACTTATATATAACTTATACTTTTTAATATCAAATGTAATTATTTTAAAAAATCATTTCTTTGAATATACTCTTAATATTTGTGCTTAATATATTATAACCATCAACATATTAACCAAATAAACTACTTTTGCAGCATGTTGTGCTATTATGATGTTTGCTATTACAGAGGTGTCCTTTTTTTTTTTTTTTTTTGTAGATGAACTTATTTGTTTGGAGTCTAGTCAAATTGCACAACTTCAAGTCATGTTTATTTCTATCCGACTGAATTGATGAGGTAAGTTGCAAAGTAATTTCCTTGTCTCTTTGGACTTCATCAATACTGAGGAATAACTCCATTGAAGGCACAAACTGCTTTCTTACATTTAGCTGTTTTAAAACATCATTTTTTGTCCATAATCTATTATATCTGTTCCCTGCTACATGGATCACGACAACCAAAACGTAGCTGGGATCTTTTTTTCCACGGTCGATAGCTGGAATTTGAACTTTGATGCACTGTTCTACCTCAGTCAACTTAAAATGTCTTGAGGAGAGTTACATAATCCTGTTTGCTTTTGTTTCTTGCTTGTTATTACGTCCTCTTTGTTGTAATGAGCAGAATGTTAATATGTTAATGTGAGTACTTTAGATATGTCTAATCATCTTCATTTTTCTCCATAGCTACGGAAAACCATATCATACCATAGCAAACATAGCAACGCTAGAAGGTCCTGAAGCTTGGCATTTATGGCCCCAGATAGAACAATTTCATAAGAATGTCTTGAATGTGCCCATTTGCTCTCTCATATGATTCCAGAGATTGTAAGTGATAAGGATTTCCATATATTGTGACCGGTACTTTTGTCGCTAACATTTTCACCCCCAACATTTTTCCACCTACATTTTTGCCACTGGTTATTTTTCCTCCATGATATTATTTTGCATGACATCTTTGCCGCGTAAATGTGTTTTTTATTATTAGCGGTTCGAGCATTACTGTTGTATCTCGATCAAATTAATTATATAGCTAGGAGAAGAAAAAGAAGAAATAATATTTAAGAAGTAATCTGTAATCTTGTGTTGTTTATAAATTTATATTATAACTAAGGAGAAGGAGTAAGCAATCACGGACCTGAGATGCTGAGTCTATTTCGAACGTACTCATTTACTTGTGGGACATTAATGAATCATAGTCGTCACCTTAGTTGAGGCTTGATAAAATGGAAAAAAACTCCATTGATATAAAGTAAGGAATATTTATTAATGAATCATAGCTCTTGTCCAAAGATGCTGGTTAGCCTATTATTTATCTACCATATATACTTTTACTATCCATGAGATTAAATACCTCACAAAGGTGCATCTCTTTTCTTGGTTTCATCTCCCTTGGCCTTAGTCTGATCCAGAGAGCAGTATATACATGGAGTGTGCACATCTTTCCAGAAAATATAAACATAAGTTGACATAAACAATCATCTTTGGTATACCAGCACAGCATTGGAAACTTCTTGATTTGATAAAAGATTATAGATAATAATTTAATTAATTATATAAGTAACAACTTTTTATTTGTGCATCTAAATCATATAACCATGAACTACGTTTCTTTTGCCAATAAGAATCCGTAAATTCTTCTCATTGCCTCTTTATTCTTTAAGGACTCCTAAGCGAGGCTTGACTGACTCTCATTTTAATTTTATATAATTGTAGGAAAGAAGTTCAACCCTTGGTTTATGTTTTTTAGTGACCAATAAATGGTAGGGGAAGAGCTCATATCGTGTTGTATCGTGATCCTTCAAGTCTCACATGAACGAATATAATATGGATTTTAATCAATTCATGAATTAGTCATTTATCTTGGAGTGATACTGATGGATGATTAACTAAAGGAATGTTCCATGAAATCTTAAATAAATAATGATTGTTTTCTCCATTTTAAGGATTTGTGTAAGGATTATATATTCACTATTATTCAAAAACATTACATTTTATAATTTTACAGACCTATTCAATTAGAGAATAATAATTACTTTACATACAAAATAAAAAGTAGTGATCATGTGTATTTCTGAATGGTCACTTGAAAGCATACTTAAATTATTATTATATTTTTTATTTTACCATATTATTTTAATATATATTTGTAAAGAACTCAATACATAATTAGATTAAAGCTTTTAATTTTTCTTTTCTTTGACGATGGCTGTTAATTTCCAAGGTATGACTTTTGATGATGAAATTAAACATTTTATAAAGAAATTATATCTAAGAACTTTATCTATTTCAGTAACTTCTTTAAGAAGTTACTGAAGACGAGTTACAATGATATATCATATGATGCATAAGAAATGAATATTCTAATTCATATAATATGAATTGACATGGTCTTAGAGTTTTAGATAGTTTATAACTATTGTATATTATTCAGTCCTTTGTATATAGTTTGTTCGAGACACTCTACCAATATTTCACTTTTGAAAATACTATAAAGTAAGTAACTTTTCACTCTTTTATGACAAAAACACAACTCTTTCATTTTAACAGTACACTGATAAATTAATAAAAAAGGACAAAAAAACATAATACACATACAATAAGTAGACTCGAGAAAATAATAAAATAAATAAAAATAATTAATACAGATTAGTGGCTTCACATGTAAGTGTACTTATGTTACACATAGGTAGGTAACACTTGTAATAAATGATTTTGAGCTACAAAAAGTCGATGATAACTCAAAATTTAAGGAATTTTATTAAATGAAAAGTGTAAAATTACATTATTACTAAATAATCGGAAATTTTCAACAAAAATATTTAGGAATGTAAATTTCATGATGGTCTTTCTATGTATTTTCTAGGTTAAGTTAGTTACTTTATAAAAAAAAATTTCAATAAAATACAATGAAGTCCAATAGACTTTTTGAAAAAGTAACTTTTGAAGAAATACACTTAATCGATGGAGTTTATTTTTTTATTTCTTAAAGCCTCAACTGAGGTTCCGATTATTATTGATTAACATGCCACAAGTCAATCAGTCTATTGGAAATTGACTCAGCATCCCAGATTCGTGATTTGTAACTAATTCTCCTTGGTTATAATAATATATAAACAGTACAAGATTACATATTACTTCTTTATCATTATTCATTTTCTTTTCTCCTCCTATATAAATAATCTGATTGAGATACAACAGTAAAGTTCCAATCAATAATAGAAAAAACATAAAAAGGCGGCGAAGGTGTCATGCGGCAAAATCTACTTGAAGAAAAATAACCAGCGTCAAAATGTAGGCGGAAATCATGTAGGGGGCGAAAATATTAGTGATAAAATTGTTTATAACCATTTTATACACCTGTAATCTTTTGTCGGTCCTTATTTATTCAGTCCAGTTCAGTCTTATGAACGGTCAGATCGGTTCTTAGGATTGTTGAGTACTGGGATTTCCGATGGTTTATTAATACAAATAAGATATATGAAATATGTACTAAGATTATTGCACATATCTTGAAAAAAAAATTAAAATTATTTCAATATAAAAGGAACATATTATATTGTTATTTAGTTATATCATTTATTATATCATCTAACAGAATAATGATAAAAAGGAAAAACACCCTTATTGACGTCGCGAGGGATCAGTTTTACCTTCTTTAAGGACCAACAAGTGAGCCTGAACTGCAGTCCTTAGTACTAAACAGAAACTGACACTACACTTTACCTCTAGGATTGCACATATTTGAAATGAAAAAATAAAGAAATAAATGTGTTAATTATTGATTTTTTTTACTTTTTTTTTAACTTTTTTGGTGTGCAAATAGAAAATTCTCCAAAACTAGATTGGATGAAAAAAACAAAACCTAATCACAGTGTTTTAATCAATGCGTCCTCTACGCTTTAAGTGATTTAAGGGTGAACTAATTATTATTGATATTACATATGTTGTAAAACATCTGACCTAACGTTTAATCGACCATGAGTTCAACAGATTATGAACATAAAGGATTCATGTGATATTTCAAAATAAATAATATATGTATTTTGGTACATAATAGTAATTCTATCCTAAAAGAACCAAAGGGTGATGCTGCTTCATGATGCTAAGATACATATGTTAAAGTTATTCCCTTTCCCTCTGTCACTTCTTTATTACACATATACGGTTATAATAATACTCAGTGAATTAAAGGGTCAAGAATAATGATAATTAAATTATATTAGTGTGTATATGTATATGTATCTACATCGCATTATTCGTGCTCCATTACTGTATTGAATGTGAGTGAGTACATGGTGTACGTATCAGCCAGTAAAAAACATTTTATGAGGCTACATAGATGTAACGTACATATATGAATGATTTTTTTTCATTTAGTTAGTTTTTTTCCTTCTTTATTTATATTTTTTCATAAAAGTATAAGCTTTTAAAGGATATCTAATGGAGTTTTATGAGGTAAAGAGGGAGAGAAAGAGAAAGAAAGGAAAAACTCCAAGAAAAAAAGTACACATTTGATATGAAGATTTGTAGACAAACCCTGCATACACAAACACACATTATAACTAATATGAAAATATGTATCCATCTATGTTGTATGTTTATAATACTACATACTATTATAACATTCCTGAACGAATTAAATTAGATGCTGTAGAAAATATGTCTTCATTTATTATTATCTCACAACCAAGTCAAATTTTGTAAATAATGTAACTATGAATAATATTATATTGTGTAACTGGACCGTGTGTAAACTTAATTATGAGATACTTTCTTAAGAGAATTTTGTAGAGGTATGATATATTGCAATCCCAAAGTTTTATAACTAATAAATGTTCAGACATTATATTTCTGCCTTCCCACAAAAAAGTTTTCAATGTTTTTTTTTGAAATGAGCAAAATAATCCGCTATCACATTTCGGGCATTTTTTACAACTGTACATAAAATAAATCGAAGTTAAATGGAAGGAAAACACATTAAACCTTGTCCATCCTTCTAAAACCACCCAATTTCTTGCGGGTGTAAATATGTTTTATTGGTCAATTCATTTACGGCCACCAGCTCTCTTGATTACAACATATGCAAAGATGGGAAAATTCTCTATATATTTTGGTAATTAGTGAAAAAGATTAGTAACTAAATAAAGTACTCCGTACTTCCTAAAACATTTGATTTTTTAAAATAGGTAGTAATAACTTATAAGAGTATTAATGTCTTGCAGATTACTATTGCATAATTTTTTTGAAATATCTGCTCACAAAGATTTCGACAATTTTCTCCTCCCTAATCATATGTTGATATATATTCATATTTACGTCATATCTTCTTCTTAGTGTTTCCCAAATTTAGTTGTCCTCAAAGAAAGAATAACTGAGGCATGGATCCAGGTTATATTATTAAGGTCTGATCGTCACTTCAAAGCCATTTGAAGGGCTTTTCTAAAGCCACAAAACTGCATGTTGAGTAAACAATGAGTAAATTGTTCTTTGTGGTACGATATGTCATAATATCAAGTGTCTAGGAATATGCAATTTATTTTACATCACACTGCTTTCTTCATTAATGTTTTTTTGTTTTAAATAGTAATAATAATAAATATTTCTTTATGGTAATTAACTCCATTTTATAATCAATTTTAATTTAAAAAAGTAATTATTATTATTTTTTTCTTTCAATCACTTCAATAAGGATTTACCTTTAAAAGTTAATAAAAATAAGAAAAAATGAATTCCGTGAAGAGGGGAAAAAAATAAAATAACCGGTGATTTAATAAATATATTAGATCACTGGGTGAGTAAACATTACCAAGAAATGAGTATCTTTAGCCAGTTTTGAAAATAATTATTTATAATGTTTCTTATATTTTGGATTTTTATTGTCTCAAGTGGTAGTGGATTAGAAATGTGATAGATTACGTCATCAACAGACATTATCTTTTCAAAAAAGTGTATTAACCATTTTAAGAAAAATAATTAATATTTTTAATAAAATAAATCAATAAATTTTAAGTAAATCTCGGTACATCTTCATCAAATAGATTTGAGGATAAAAAAAAGACTTATTACCTTCAATATACTACTTGATACTCATAGTAAACACTCATATTTGAATTAGATCAAAAGTAATATGTACTGAATATCCTTAACACTTTATGGCGTAAATAAACAGGTGTAGCATTAATTGCCTAGTCTATATCTTTTATCTAATTGTGATAAAAGCTAGTTTATGATCAATATAAGGAATATGTTTATACGTTCATATAAAAATATATTTTGGAAGGAAATTATATATACTTTTCTATGTTTATAATATTTTTATTATTTTTTATGAATTTCTAGTGTTATTATTTATAGTCATTCGCCCGAATGTACCTTCAAAGCCATGGTACAGAGATAAAAACATTTACTTTTTTTAAGTAATGTGACCAAGTGGATCTCAAAGTCTTGTTAATATATTTTTCTTATGACAAACATATTTTAATGATTTTTCATTAATATTATATCCTAATACCTATAAAAGTATATTCCAATGATGATTTTTCATTTAATTCATTGGATAAAATTTAGGCGGTAAAGGGTAAAAGAAAAATATGTTTTATACAATTTTTTTTATTTCTTTTGATCGATGAGGGACGAGAAAATTAATAATTAAAAAAAAATATTCTAAATCTTTCCATTGTAATAGTAAATTTTTATCTAAAATATGGAAATAATATTGTATAATATGCGAGAACATATTTTTAATATATTTTAAAGTCATGTATATAATAAAACTAGGTAATAGAGGAATATATATTTGATAGGCTGAAGATTAAAGTCCTTTTATTTGTTTGTCCCATTTTGACAAGCAGGATTCCTTAATATTAAAAAAAAAGATTTTTTTTGTCATGAAAATTACTTGTTTAGGCCCCCAAAATGACCGACATCAACAATACTGAAATCTCTAAATAATTATCCATTTTTTAAGGTATATGGTGCGTCAACTTCAAAACAATCTTGAACAAAAATCAAAAAATGTAAAAAAATCCATTTTTTAACTTAATTTATACATAAAGCCCCATATTTCATATACATATTTGAGTCAATTATTAACTTTGTATTAAAATTTGTATGATGAGTTAAGATATCCAAGAGTTTTATTTGTAGTTAAGAACCTTTATTTGATTTAAGAGGCTTATAATGGCTTTTCAAATAAAATCTACCAAAATCTGATTTTTTTATTGTGACTAAGAATTTTAGTCACTGTAAGTGCAACTAGCGTGGCCTACAAAGGATTAATAAGAATGATTTGTTGATAAAAAATGAAGAATATAATTGTAATCAACACTAAATTTTGAAAAGAAAATATTTTACTCTTCTGTGACGGGACATTTGTTGTAATACGGACATAATGCATAACCAATATCTACAACGTTGATAAAACCAGGTGACTATCCCCTTTCAATTCCTGGTCCTTTTTTTAATATAACTACAAAACATGTTAAACAGACCTTTTTCTCTTTGTTATATGTATGTTAAAAAAATATTAACATAAAATTCTAATGAAAATTTATTACATCTGCATATTTTGAGTGCAAAGACATACACACACACAAATACTCATCTATGTATATTTATAAACACATAGCCTAAAAAAGTAAGTATCATATACATACATATACCTCAATATCATAAACACATATATTATATTTGTATTTAGGTACATCCATATATCACTGATACTAGTAGCTAAAAGCATAAATGAATAATAATATAAAATATGATACAGGAATGACAAATAATTACATGAAATTTATTCTCATTGTGATAATGCATCTGAAAAACCACGAAAAAGGATCCTTTTAAGTATCTCTCTCTCTTTGTTCTCATCATAGTAGGGCATCTTTCAAATATGTACAGAGTGGGACTAGTAATCAAAATCGTTTGTGTTTTGGTTATGTTAAAAAAAAGTAAACAAAATATAGTATGTTAAACCTTACAGTTTAAAGAATGTTTTGGAAAAGAGCAGCTTAGGTGTGATGACGCTACAATCAGCTGCAACAAGGGTAGAGTTAGAAAGTTCTTGTCAAAAAGGATATTGGCAAGAATTAGCTCGATGTCAATCCTCAATCCTACTCTGAGTCCAACAAGGACTTTTAATTATGACTCCGCATCAAATCCTCAAGGTTACTTTCCGTCTTTTATGAGCAGACACAAATGTTGATTAATGTTATGAATATAATTGAATGTAGTAGAAAAAGAAGTTGACTCTTATTAATTAAATACCAATAACCAAACCGAACGAAAAGAGGCTCCATTCTTTACATTAGCAATTCCAAAAAGTGTGCCAGCCAAAAAATGCACACGATTAACATAACTAGTGTAGACCCAAAGCTCGTAGTAGTATAACTAAATTAAAATAAAATAATACTATGGAATCAAGAAAAGACAACTCAAAACCAATTTATGATATGCTTAAATACTACCTATATTTACTTCAATATTCAAAATCATGAAATGACAAAGACGACGAACAGATTGGTAGCTCTTGACATTGAAAGATTTGTTCATTGTGCACCAAGTTGTCACGATGGCAGTTCGGAGTGAATACAAATTTGGATGAGAAGTTTGGCAGGCAAACTTTTCCAAGATATCTTAAACTGCAAAGTTGAGGGGGTTGAGGTCAGGTCTGGAGACAGGCCATTTGAAGGCCGGCAAGAAAACAGTCATATTGCTACTACCGAAGTGTAGGTTCTTCTTGGCTGTATGGGACAGTGATTGAATTCTTTATGCTGTAGATAGTCTGGACGGAGATGCCAATGATCAAAATCATTGTCATATGAGTTATTTTATTTGATAAAAAAGCGTGATAATGAAGCTTGGTTTTTATTATTATTTCTTATGGTATAAATTGCAAATTAAACTTGGATTTAATGGCATTACATCTGAATTACTATCAACCCTATAACGACCAATAGCATATTACTTTTTCATAATTTTCTGATTCCTTGAAATGCCATTGAATGATTGTCCTTTTAGACAAACTAAAATATTGATTATCCGACCAGATCTAAGATTTTTGAATTGTTGGTTAGGAATTGACACTTTTTTCTATTCAAAGTAATTGACTGCTGATTTTTTTTGATGATAATTTTCATCATTTATAACCTATTTAAAGCTAAATATTTTGAAATTTTTCCTAACAACGTATTTTTTCTGAAGAAGCTTTATTTTACGATATTATCTATAAGAATACGTCATAAGACAGTAAGTAATTATATCTAATAAAAAATATAAATGATCCTTTAGTTTAAAATTAGCGCCCAAATAAAAGAACCTCTTTAGTAAAAAAGTAATTAAAATATAAATTTAATAAATAAACAGTAAATAAAAAAATTAAATACTCAATAAAAATTCAATTTTCTTTAAGTATATCTGTCAATACACAAAACAAAAAAAATATCCTAAAAGTAAGAAAGCTAAAAATGGGCAACAAGGATTGCCTTATTTTATGCAAATTGATGGCCTTGATAATGTAGCTTAAAATTTTGATGTTCTCTAAAGAGTATCTGCCTTTGGGATTTTTAAATTAAAAGCCATATATCTTGAAGTAACTGGAATAAGTAGGCCTCTGAACTTCATCCTTTCAACTTAAGATACGGAGGTATTTTCTACAAACAGTGATGGTTTCTGTAGATACTTCTTTCAATGACCCAATTTTCATAAGCCAAAGGGCCAGCAGAAAGTGATTTTTACTGTATTTTGATTATCCAAAACGTTTCTAACACTGGAGGGAAATAAATAAGAAATTGACCTTAATTTTTATGAATGATCCATTGATAGTTGTGTCATAATCATCAAGGTTAATAAAAATACAAGGTTATCCTATAACGCATTTACAACTGATGCTTGACTTCCACCACGCTTTTTAATAGTGACGTCATCAAATATGATTGGTTGAGTTTTTTGTCAAAATCTATCTGTCTTACCCAGCATTGGGACCAATACATCAAATGGAAAATTCTAGCAATAGGGACGTCATAGAATATAATTGGTACTTGTTTTGTCAAAATGAGCCTGTGTTGCAGAGCACAAATCAAATTAAAAATTATAGCAAGCCCGATTACATGATGGTCTAACCTTGTATTTCTATTAACCTTAATACTCATCATGTTTTTTAAAACCAAAATTTATCAAACTGCTTAAATCGAGTGTTCGAAACGTATTGCCTAATAGATAGGTTAATCAACATTTTTGTATTATATATTTTTAGTCGAAAAAAATATTGAAATACCCATATCAAATTTGTCACCGGATTCCAACTAAAAATTATTTGAAATTGAGACAAAAATTATTATGTTTAGAAACAATATGGTTTCTTTTTATGTTTAACCATCAAATCAAATAACCTTTTATTTGTATGAATGAATCTATGTACCTATTTATGTTAAAATACTCTTAAGTTTTAAGTGTTGCCTTTTAATAATTAAATTTTACTTTTTTATTTATTTTTCATTTATTTAAAAAGAACGAAGAAGAAACTGACCGCATCATACCTCTTAATAGGTATAAAACTATTGTTATACTTAAATATATAGATATATAATATTATATTGAAGATGAAAAACAAATATTTATTTACCTTTAAAATTAATTTCTTTGCTAATATTTATTTTTGTAATTGTTGTTTTTATTTTTATTATTTTTTTAATCAGAGTTATTCGTTATACAAATAGTATTATCTTTTAAAAATCTTTTACTTCTGAAGTATTACGTTAGTTGTACTTCATATACTTTCCCAAGTAGGAATATGACTTCTTATGACCATAATTCTTCGTATTTGGCTAAATCTTTAAATTCAGATCAATCATAATAAATCATTCAAGATTTTGAATCATTTTACGTTCATATAAACAGTTCATTATCACGATTATGTTATTGGGACATGAGGGATCATAGATGACTCATTATTGGAAACGAGTACCTTATAATTTTTATTTTATTCGCTAAACGCTAATTGTGTAATCAAGTGGGGGTGGGGGGGGGATTGGGGTTCGTGATAAATATTTTTTATTTTTGGAAAATTCAATGGCTTAGGTAAACAAATTATCTTAATTGCACAAAAAGCATTGAAGAAATGTTTAAACAGTTTTGAAAAATGTTAAAGAGTTGATCAATGTCCTTAAAAATTTTAAAATTTACATTCACGAAGAAAAAAAATTACTATTTTCTTTTATACTGTCCATGTATCTCAAATTAAAGCTTAATCTAAAAAAATGAGCTTGCTAAATTAAAATAAAATATATTTTATAATTATTTAAAAAAAAAAAGTAATCTATATATGTTCAAAAGTTTTTTATTTCTTAACCATATTGAAACCCATCCATTGGACTGATAAATATGAAAATTCATAATTACGTGTAATTCAAATTAAATTTAACAAAAAAATATAAATCTGTTATTATGATGGCCTTTTTATAACCTTTTCTTGAAAAGTAACCATTTTACTTTAATTTTAACTTATAAATCCAGTAATAAAAATCTAGCTTATCCAAGTCGAAGATGATATCATTTGGATGGATTTTTGTTATTTCTTCTTGATGATATGCCAAATAAATAAAAAAGTACTTACTCTGTTTATATTTATAAATTTATTCAGTTAAAATTATTTCATTCTTTTGGTAAATTGATTTTCAATCTTTTCATATAATTTGATATATAAAATATTTTTTTATTTTAAGTTTTAGATAAATGCTAATGACTTTTTGTAAGTATTTTCTTGTTGGTGTTGGAGTAGTTCCTTCAATGGTATTCCACGACAAGCAAAATATATTTAAGTTGTGACACGTCATTTGCTATTAACCCACTATATTCCATGATGAGCGCCACTTCTCTTTCAACAAGATTCCCCATCTTGTTGAAAGAGAAGTGGCGCTCATTTTTCTAATGCCTCCATGTAGTCTTCCCTTCCGTTCCAACTTCTAAAAACTATATGACATATCTAAAATTTCCAGAATTTTTTTTGACTTCTTCGTGACAAAGTCTTCAATATTTTTATGTATAAAATTATTGAATTATTTTTGGCCTCCTGTGCTTAACTTCGAGAGAGCTAAGCATTTTTCTTTTTATAGTTAAACTTACTCTATCATCGAAGAAAGTAAGTCCAACGAACTCCTCCGACAAATACTATAATTCTTTAGAAAATTTGCATAAGGCAGATTTAGAAATGTGTATATGTGTATTTTTGTAGGTACTATCTTCGACCAGGATTAACTGGATTTTTTTTTGCTGGTTTTAAGTGTTAAAATTGAATTAAAAAGGTCATTTTCCCTGACCAGGTCAGGAGTTTTTTAATTTTTTTATTTATTTGATGAATTTAATTTGAATTAAACATAATTACAAGTTTTCAAATTGATCAGTTCAATAATTGGATTGCAAGATGGTAAAGAAATAAGCAAACAGTAATGAGCTAAATTTCAATCAACTTCAATTGACGTTATTTTGAGCATATATATATATTTTTTTTAAATAATTATTAAATATATTTTATCGTTAATTTTGTTTTTATCAATGAAGTTTTAATTTGATGTAGATGGACAGTACAGTTTGTCTTACGAAACGAATTTCTACTAATCCAAAATCCGTTTCCACCATGAGTTGAGGTTTAGTATGGGTAAGAACGTCCTGCAATATTTTTTTCCTGCAGCAAAAATTGGAAAGGCTACTTCCGGTCAACACTTCCGGTTAGTTCTAATACTTCTCCAAAAATGATGTTAAATGCATAATATTTTTTTCTGTAATGTAATATAAGTGTAAAAACATTTATTATTTTATAAAAAAAATCTCTTTGTTTATTAAAAAACGAGGTTTCTTGCTACACTTGTGGACTTTATCAAAGAAATATAGTGTAGAGTAATATAAAGTGCGTTGCAATTTTTCTTCCTTCGTTTAATTTTTTTCAACAAATTATAGTAAACTGAATTATGCACATTACATTTATATAAACATTTGTAATATAAATTTTATACTTCTTCAGAGTAAATTAAACTATTTTTATCTGGCAAAAAAATGAACATAATTAAGACAAAGTTTGGTATTTGGGAGTTTGATTTGTGAAAATTTAGAAACTATTGTTTTTTTAACCAATATCAAATTGAGTTTGTAGTTGAGACCTTGACATTGGTCAAGACACAACAGAATTTGTGCTTGTTGGCACCCGAAATGAGCATTGGTGTAAAATGTTTATTGTCTATAAAATCATTGCAATTTTACTTTTAAAGGAAGTAACAGTATTGCCCGTAGGGTTGTTTAGTCTTACCAGTGTTATTATTAATTACTGAGTACTTTGAAGAAAAAAAAATATAACTACGCATTGGGTAGCTATGATTATATCCTTTGTTTTATAAAATCAATCTCTTCATTCTATAAGTTATCGAACAACACACAACTATTATTTATTTGCACTTATCATGGCTGTAGGAACAAGGACCACTCAGGAGCACTTTTTATTTGGAAGTCCCTACAATCTCCCCTTGAATAAGTAAGCTAGACTTAATGAGATATTACCTCTACCTTAAAAATAAACATCCCAATGGAGTAAGACTCTCAAGAAAAGAACATCTTCAAATCGTCGAAACAATGTCAATGAATGTTAAAAGTATTTGGGCAATGGCTAGTATTCCTTCCTACGACATCAAGTACCTCAAGCAAAAAATTGACTAATTCTTGGTTCTCATCAAAGACCAAGTAATAAAGATGAATGTAAAAAACCAATCTAGTGATGAACTTGTTGGTGAGTTTTAGAAAAAGATGTCAGATCTTTTTGATATTGCTTTATGTTGTTGCTATAAGAATAAGAAAATTAGTTATTTTAAATTGAAAAATTGCTCATGTGACTCCTTCAAAAAAAATACCACAGATTGAATTTCATTTCTATATGGATCAAAAACTTTTTTGAGGAACTCATGATCACTTAATCTATTGACAAGGAAGTACGTCATGCCTATGGAGATAATTATATGAAATTTGTTAGAAGGCAAGAAAGAAAAGATAAAATGGCAAAAAGAACAGAGAGAGAAAAAGAAAGAATAACTACTTTGGACAAAGAAAAAGAAGTATCTAAACAACAAAATTACATTTTTTAATTTTAATTACATAAGTTTTTGTTATTTTTTAAAAGCATAGAATAAGAATATAACCGATATTAGAAATTTTCTTATATATGTATTGTACATAGTTTAGTTTACTATTATTTTTTGAAAATAAGTAAACGAAGGACGAAGAACTGCAACGCGCTTTATAATACTCTACACTATATTTCTTTGATAAGGTCCAAAAGTGTAGTATAAAAACTCGTTTTTAATAAACAAAGCAATTTTTTTATCAAATAAAAAATGTTTTTACACTCGTATTACATTACAAAAAAATTTATTGTGCATGTAACATCATTTTTGGAGAAGTTTTAGAACTAATCGGAAAGTTTGACCAGAAGTAGCCCTTTGAATTTTTGCTGCAGGAAAATAATATTGCAGGCCATTCTTATCCATACTTAACATCGGATCATAGTGAAAACAGATTTTGGATTAGTAAAAATTGGTTTCGTAAGACACACTCTAATGGGCAGTATTCAACAAATATTTAGTTTCTTTCTATAAATTTAAAATTTTTTAAACTGTTCCAATCAAAAAAAAAAAAAAAAAAATCCACAATTAGGGTGGGGGGCTTCTTTTTCACTTGTACTTGAGGAAACAGGTGGTGCACTATTAGGGTAACATTGCAACAGCAAATATTTTATTGATCCATTCATATGAAAATTGGATTTTGGTGAGAGCGTTACTCAAACTATTAACTCAAATATCAAATCTTCAACCAGTAGACCTCTAAGAAAGTGAAAAGTAATGATTGGATTGGTGTTCTTGAAATTTTGGTGTTCCACAAATAATTAGTCTGTTAATCATAATAATACGCTAATTTTTAGTACACTAAATTAGCACAAGTTATTAGCCGAATAGCCATGCCTGCTCACCATTAATAAATCAATAAATACTACTACTAAAAAAAATATTAAAGAATCAGGTCCTCCTGACCTCCGATGATAGCGGTCGTGTATAAATTATTATTTATAATTAAATTTGAAACATCTTGAGTTAAATGAAAAATCGTTATGACGTCATTATTCCTTAAAACATCATGCATGTTTTTCTATTCTCTTCATTCTTTTTTCTCTCTTTGCTTCCCTTTATAAACATGTTTCGTAAATAACCAAAATACAATGTATACATAACTGAACATAATTTTTTTTCATCAAAAAACCTGGTCTGAAAATTGAAAAAATTTAATCATTTGGATATAAGTTAGGACTGTACAGGAATTATATTTGACTGATTTAATTTAAAAATTATGTGTAACAACTAATCCGAAAAAAGTACATATTTCATTTTCTGAAAATAGTTGGATACTAAACAGCCTATTAGACTAACCCAGGCTTAAGATTTGTCAATAATATCTTTTATATACTCGTACTATGTAATATAAATGTCCCGTCATGATCATATAATAATAAATAAAAATGAGAAAGCTGTTTCAGAGAGCATTGTAATATGTTTAAAAGGCTGTTATTTATCATTTAATGTCTCCAATGGGACATTTTTTTTCTTCATTTTTTTGTATGTGAATGAAGAAACATACAGAAAAACAACACTTGAGAGTCGTAAAAATATCATTAAAGATATTGATCATCAACCCCACATGTACAAATGGATATATAGAGTGTGTATGAAAAATTGTCCGGTTATATGATGAACATTTTATTTAATAGACGATCACCAGAGATGAGGTTTTTGTAGGATCAGAGGAGAAAGGAGGAGCGATACTCGTGGTATTATTATTAACATATATGTTCGTAACTTAAGGTGTATATTATATTATTAGGAAGGATAAACATCTATAACTATGATATGGAGAAATATTAAAAAAAATTAAAATATTATGTGCAGAGAGCCTATTATAATTTTACTATGAAGATAAAACAAAAAAAAAATATAAAACGGGTGGGAGTTACATAATTTTTCTTTTAATGGAAGATGTTCTCATTAGATTGATCTATCATAAAATGAACATAATTTTAAAATTAGAACAATAATACGAATAGTTTTCTTTTTTGAATCATAAAACTGTATCCATTTTCTACAAAAATCCTATCGATAATTATCGAAATGAAATTTGAAAGAAAAAAAGGGTTTCTATTTAAATTTTATTAGGATTTCAAGAAAATTAGAATTTTTTTTTTTATCCTCACTGATGTATATTTTGGATGGTAGGAAATTTACCGCTCAATTTCAGATTGTGTCAAATTTTATAAACCATGTAAAGATTGTAGGACATTTTTAAACAATATACTGCACGCCTTTCTGGATTGCAGGCTGTTAAAAATTCTGCAAAGATTTGTTACCATCAACATCAAGGGTCTGGAAAATGTACCTTTGAATTTATACTTTTTGGATTATCTTAAAGGAAAAAGCAGTAACCACATAAGTCAAAAGCCATTGATTTTGCTTTATTAAACTCTGAAGGATTAATTGATGGAGTGCTTCATCCTATGCGCCAGTATACCTTAGATCAATTTTTATAGTATCCTTTGCTTGATATACAACCCTATCTTTGAAAATCCCTAATGCTGATCACACGTCCTGGATCCCGGAGGCAAAAGAAGTGAAATTATATCCATTGGTATCACTCCAAGGTAAGAAGCTGTTAAATTCAATCCTCAGAAGTTTTAGAATTTCTAACTTGTACTCTTGCTTGCAAAATTATTTTTGGTTTCAATTATTTTTACATAGTAACAATTGTGGATGTGTTTTATTAATAACTTTTTTATATTATTATTCATGTGCTTCGTTGTTTTTATAGTTTTAAATCAATGACACTTAACTTTCCGTACTAGAATACACTACTTGCATGAAATAGGCTATTTTTATTTTTTTATTTTTCATCAAATTTCTTTTATAGAAATTTTCGAAATTTTTTACATACACCAATGAATTTAAACTATAATGTTGATTTATGTATGTAATGGTTTTGTACTTACATAAAAAAGAACAGTGAATAATATATAAAAAACGAATCTTTATTAGTTATATCTATTTAAATTATGTAAAGCAGATTTATTATATATATTAGTTTTTTTTTATGTCAAACAAATTTAGTCGGACATTTTTATCTTTATACCATTCTCCTTTACAAGGGTTTTTGGTCATCTTTTATTTATTGAGTAATATTAAAAAAAGAAAACAATTCATATAATTACAGCATTTAAGTTATCTATGTAGTTGTAGTTGATCCAATTAGGTATAATGTATATGATATGATGACCACATCAAATTAACTATAACATGACTTTTTATTCTTTAATATATACACATATGTACATTTGTAGGAGTACATCGCAATGGAAAAAAAAATTAAGGAATAAAAAGATACAAGATGCCTTTGAGCAAGAAAGTCCCCCTTTCAAGTAATGAAGCATTTTGATGGCAACATAACTTGAAAAGAAGACAAACGAAAATGAAAGGATAAAATAATAGCCTTAATTTATAACTGGTAGAAACATTTTTCTTTGGATTATACGATAGTTGAGTTGATATTAATTTAGTTTGTAGGGGAAGATGGGAGGGGATAAAATTTTCAATTTGACCCCTAATTTTAATATGCAAGAGCAAATTTTAAGAACTCTAGAGAATGTAACTTCGAATTTCCTGCCAAAACAATTTGAAGGGGTAAAAATACCCCTTATCCCCGAAATTTATTTGTTCTTTTAAATGCTGCTAAAATCTAATATTTTTTCACTCTTTTTGACATATTTATCACGGATTTCTGCTCATGATGAAAAATTATATTCTAGGTTCCATGAATCAAGAAATAATTTGTTCTATGGGGTCCTTGCTATCGGTGACAATATCGAAGGAGCGCTATGAGCTTCCCTTTTTCGGTGTATATGTTAACAACAATCTTTTTGGAAATTTAATAGTAATAAATAATTTTTATTTTGGGACAGATATAGGGTCAAAAACAAAAATTAACATCAAGTTGCTGATGACCTCGGCGAACCAACTCCATTAAAAACAGTTTAACCAATTTATCACCCATATTTTGTTCTCAAATCATTTGAATCAATTTATATGCATTTGAACAGAATTTGATGTGTGAGTTTACCGTGATTATGTACCTTTGTCGTTATGTTTGATATAGACTTAAAATAAACTTTTTTGCTTGCATTGTCATTTGAAAGATTCAATTTCCTCTTATTTTATTTAGCAGTGACATTTATTGTTACAAGTCCATAAATCTTTGCAACAATAAATTGATCCATCAAATGGAAAATCTATATTTTATCCTAACATATCTTAGATATTTCTCAGCAAGTCAATTAATTCAAATGCAATTGTAGAAGTGGTTATTTTTTCCAAACTAACCACAGGATTCCATCGACAGAAGACAAATGCCTTTGAACTTAGAGATTTTGTTTCGATAAAAAAGTTGACTATATTTAAACAAACAAGAGTCGCAAAGTCCTTGATGATACAATAAAAACCACAAGGACATCACGTAACCATTCTCCAAGATACTTATCAATTTGAATTCTTTTCACATTTTAACCATAGATTAAAGCAATTAAAAATGGTTATAAAAAATAAAAAGTTTCGAGAATCCCTGAATTTTGTTACAATCAAGTAAATAGGATTTACCTTCATAAATATAATTATAACCTACTAATTATAAGAAAATAATTTCTTACTCTATATTACTTACTTACCTAATCTGAGAGATACCTACCTTTATAGGAGGTATACAATCAAAATGCACTTTCTCAATTTATGATCTGTTTATAATCTAATTAGAGTTTGGTAGAGAGAAAACATACAATAAAATTTACAATTGGTTTTTTTTTGTATGTGTATCTATAAATTACATAAACTAATACACAGATATGTGTATTTAATGTCTATCATAGTTATAATATAAATGTATACGTCTATATATATTCTTGCAAATATGAAGATAAATTGTATAAAGAAATGGTAAATACACTCCAACAAGGAATACAATAGAGATATAGATATGTATATTAGGGTAATCTCTTTTTGACGTTTTTTTTTTCAAAACTGATTTTCTGTATTAACAGTAAATAAACTAGAAATTAATCTCTTGAAATCGATGGGAAGAAAATATGCATAATATGAATGATTTGCAAAAACAATTCCTAGGTCAAATGGTGTAATTGTAATACTACAATGTTTACTTATACTTAATCAGTGCAACTATATCTGATAAATTAAAGGAACATTTAAAAAAAATCTAGTAGTTTCATTAAAAAATCACTGCAAGAGTATCGAGTTGTATGAACCTCTATTCACCTTCGGTTCTGACGCAAATATAATGGATATACCTAAATTTTTATATGTATAAAAAATTATAACAATGAGTTAAAGAAATATTTTCAATCGGGTTACGGTGAACTTAAATAAGTCATGGATCTCTTATAGATAGATTGAAGAGGGTTTATCAAAACTGTAAATATGTATAATAAATTATTATCCTCCGTTTGTGGAATATATGAAGATGTCGAATTAATATAAGATTTACATAAATTCATTTATTTAATTACTTTGTCACAATTCTTGAAGGGTTTGAAGTTTATTTTGTATTTAATTGATTACTATGTTTTTATTAAAGTTAATGTAATTTCGTTTATTATCCAAAATTATGTATTAAACAAATAGTACAAATTTGAAATCTTGTTATGCGCTACGTTTTTTGCTCAAATTACTTTTTAAATCCATTTGTTTTAGAACTCGACATAAAACTCACTCATAAATGACCAAGGGATATAAGGCTGTAAAAAAAGTCATTACCCTAATGTACATATTATATAAGAATACATATTTATGCATTTTGAGAAGAAGAAAATAAAAGCAGAGAGATGTAAAAACAAAAAGAATAACAACACTAAAAAACTAATACACTTCTTCCAAACGAAGAAGGCTACAAAGACATTAGATAGAATGATATTACATTGTCGGATTTTTCTGATATTTTTATCTCTTCGTATGTATATTAATATGTAATTTCCTTGGGATATATTATGTACATATAAGAAGAGGGGGAGTAAAAGGAAAAAAAACCATTTGTTGATCTCCCTTGTCCATGAATGTACAATTTCTACAAATTCAAAAATAATACTCCATTGTGTAATATTTTTACTGAATCTCATTGACCTATGAATAAAGGTGCATAATATATGAAATAAGGGTAAGCTGAAAAAAAAAAATTAGAGAACTTATCAACTACTATATTGAAATCTGAACACTTACTAATTCAATAATTAATGAAGATTGAGTTATTGAAATTAATTTATGTTTCTATATATTAAAACATTAAATTAATTACAAAACACAAAAAAGTTTAAGCTCTCTACCTTACGTAAAAGTCGAGAAAATGACACTTGAACGTGATCGACAAATTTTCATTCCCAAAATTAAAACAGTTGGGTGTATCCAATACCACTGTCTACACTGTCTACAAGTTCGAAACGTTGGAAAGGAAGAAGGGCTCTGTCAAAAATGTCTAACTAGATCCGGAGGAGTTAAAGAAAATAGCCTAGAGCAATCCTCTCAAGTCGAGGAGATCATGCAAGAGATCTCGGGGTTTCACAGCATAGAAAGAACATTCCAGATAACTATAACAAAAGTGGGAGAAAGAGCCTTCTATGACTGGAGATGCTACTTTTGACCCAGAAATGAAAGAACCCCATCTCTTACGTTGCAAGACTCTTAAAATGGGCCTTTATAGCTCTTTAATGCACTTTTTTTGACACTTTTGCCCCTTTACAGCCCAGATGCCAACAATTTCAACTACACTTTTTGGTTGGATGTCGAGGGAAGGCATGGAATGTCCTTCGTCCAAACGTGAGTCTGTCGAAGCACTGTCAGCTAGCATTGGGACGCCATAACAGAAGACTACATACACAGTGGACGTTAGACCTTCCATGTTCGCCGGGAAGCCAGATTTTCCGCTAAGAGGGCTACATTAATGATTAAAAGTGCTCAGACACTATCATAGTTTTTTTTTTTAAATCCTATATTTAATTTATGGATTATACCTTGTTGAAGTTTAAAATTCAATATGCTCAAATTTTAATGAACAACTGGGTATAACACCCAACAAATTTTCAATGTTAATCTCACTATCCCTAATAACAAACACTAGTGATTATTATGCATTAGGATGTATCTCCTCAAGAAATTAAATAAATTATAACAGCATTGAAAAATAAATATTATCCATCTAACTTTTTTTTTTTGCTTACCAGTAGTTCATGTTTATGTATTATCAAAAAGACTCATAAACATATTAGTTACATTAGTAGGGACTAGGGTTTATCATTTCCTGTAAAATTGTTTTTCAGTGATATCTTGGGAAACGAGCGTTTTTAATTTCTGTACTACCAAATTCGATGAAAAAACTTGACGCTACTACAGCCTACATTTTTCTGAGAATTACTTGAATCGGCCGAAATATAATTTATTGGAAAATTTGACTTTACTTGAACACGAATAATTTTCAAAACTTGAAATATTCGAGTGACGATGACGAGTCAAATTTCTAATATCACTCAAAAAAACAGCAAAAATCAATTATATATGCTTTAGAGGTGAATTGATCATGTATTAAAAAGGAAAAAACTACATCAGATATTAAAGGAATTTCTAAAAAAATATCAAAAGTTTTGACTCAAATCCAAGACAACAGAAAGCCAAATTTTTATATTACAGTATCCTGGAAAATTTTAAAATTAGATCGCAAGTAATAAATACTGTTAAGTCTAAGATTTTTTTTTATTTTAAGAAGAAATGACACATTTTCACCTAGTTTAATCCTTCTCTCCATGAAACCTCTAAAATTTAACTCATTATTGAAGTTTTAAATTAATATTCATTTCTTCCTTTCTTATAATTACTTTGTAGAACATCAAATTTATTTTCTATGCAGAATATTTGCAAAGTAGCATAAATCGTTTACAAAAAAAATTATCTTATGTAAATCTTCAATAGAATGTATTTTAACTTATTATTGAATAAATTAGATAAATGAAGTTTATTTAAGAAAATAAACAAATTTGAGATTTTTCAGATAATATTTTAGCAAGAAAATTTATCTTATATGTGCATTACCAAAAAATCTCGATAAAACGGGATCCCAGCAAAGTAACATAATTAGATAAATAATTAATAGGGATCCTTATATTAGCTAAATTGTAGAGAGCATGAAAAGTAAGCCTGAGGAATTGTCATAAAAATTTGATATCTATAAAATTATAATAATACTTTTTGCTCGCAGATACGTTAGTATTTTCAAAATAATAATAAACAAAATAATTCATATCTTCTTTTTTTCCAATTTATACAAATTATTAAAATTTAACCGATATTCACATCACTATTTATTAATTAGAGTAGTCAATCCTAAAAAATTTTTAACGTGTAATTTTTTGTCTTTTTCGGTAATCTTTACAGTGTTTTTTTACATTTTCTAAGGCTGTTCTCATTATTTTTATTATTGAAATATAACGTCTAATTATCACTTGTAACCATGGGTGACTCTGCTTATGAACTAAGTAAATTAATGTTGATGTTCTGTAAGTGAATTATAAGCAAGGTTAAAAAT
This sequence comes from Lepeophtheirus salmonis, assembly GCF_016086655.4. Lineage (NCBI taxonomy): Eukaryota > Metazoa > Arthropoda > Copepoda > Siphonostomatoida > Caligidae > Lepeophtheirus > Lepeophtheirus salmonis. The sequence goes on along the minus strand of NC_052131.2, from coordinate 13,214,963 downwards.
CGTATGCGTTTTTTTGTTAAAAAAATACCCTGCAAATCAACACATTAAACCTAACAATTTGAAGAAGAACCATTAGTTCGCATAACGTTTCAGTATGTGAGCTGAGAGCAGCTACAAGATGAAAGAAATAAACACAAATATATTGACGTATCTAACTGGAACATAGGTAGACATGACTCCAATGTCGATCCTCATATCTATTATGAGCCCACTAAAAACTTACATAAACCACTTCCCAACAAAACTACATCATTACTCCCTTTCTTTCATGAACAAAAATAATTATGGCTACATTTTATATTTAAGTCATATTTTTCTCCAGAATGGAAAAGTTAATAATAACAGTTTTAGTAAATAATAATAGAGATTACACCAACAACACAACTTGCACAGCTGTAAAATACTTAGGATTTACAAGGCTAGTTATAAGGCTAAGTCTCTGTTAATCTCAGAGTAGAATTGAAGATGGAAAACAAACGTATTGAGGATTATCCTCTTTCTTGATACGTTGTGGGAATAGTTTCTATTTACATCTATCCTGGCAGCTTACAGCTAATCTAACGAAACGTCGTGACAGCGAAGGCTTACCATGTTATTTTGGGTTTACTTTTGAAGGAAATTGCTTAAAATTTACAACCATATCCTTAATGTATCATAGGTTTTGACCAAGGAAAAGTTTTGATTTTGGTACATATATACTCCTATATTATGTGATAGAAAGTTTTTTGTTATGGAGTATTTTCTCCAGTTGTGAAGCTTTCTAACAGAACATATATTATTCAATCCTGTCAATATCAGTTAGATAACTTTTATTTCATTTCAAAGTTGTGTTTGTAGAGGGAAGAAATCCCAAAAAGTATGTACTTAGCTTCTTCCTATTTGATCATTTTCCTATCAATATTAGTATTAGTATTGTAGTAGTAACAGTATCTGTAAAATGTTTAATTCATTTTACTTCAAAATAATACTAAGGTGCTCCATTTTCTTTCCCTAGATTCATCAATCACAATATTACTACTTCTTTAACTTTTAACCATCGTAGGAAGAAGAAAAAAATATATACGAAGTATGGGGAAAAGTCATTTCATGGTAGTTTAAAAATATACACATATAAGTCACTTTTGAGTGATGAGATTATTTTGAAACATATAACCATATTGGCTCTCAACTTGAGTTAGTATTTACTCCTTTTAAATAACTATAATTTGATAAATAAATACTATTGATACTTAACAAAAATAAAAATAAAATGTCAAATTGTAAATGCTATCTACACCAGTTGTAAATTTAGTTATGACACAATTTTCCTCATAATTTTTTAGAGGTACGATAAATTGCAATCAAAAGGTTTTTGTAACTAACAATTATTTAACTCTTATTGTTCCGCGTTTAACAAAAAAAAAAGTATATATCAACACATTTTTGAGATATTAAACAAATTAAACAATCAGGTATCAAGCATTCTGCAGGCCAATGTCAAATAGTGTGACATTTGTAATGACTTTATATAGTAATTTATTGATGGGAGGAGAAGACTTCGGCCTTTCTCATACTTCTAGAATCACCATAACATTTTTGGACCAAATGCAATAAAATTGCGCGAAGTACTTTAATTTTCCATCCTCAACTGACCTTAACTCTCTCAACTACAGCATATGCAAACTAATATGAGTTTCCTCGAGGAAAAATAACTCGTAAAGAACAAAACTTGAGACCCACTATATCATAAAGAATTATACTTAATTTCAAGGCGAATTAAAATGCGGTATTGAAGCAAAATATTGAATAAAATATGAGTTATATATTTTTTTGTACGACACGTCAAAATATCAATTGTCTGATATTGATAAATTATAAAAGATAAGTGCAAAAAATTATTTAATCTAATATGTATTAAAATTAAATTGACACCTGTGACATTATATTTTTGTAGAAAAATGATTTATTTTCATAACTATTGTAATTTCATGATAGTTTTATCTCCACTAAGACATTTTACTATATTTTAAGTCAATCTCATTTTTTTAGAGTCCAATTTATGGTTAATCTAATGACCCTATTCACAAGTTAAAGCTAAATTTAATCATGTATAGGATTTTCAAACGATACATGTGCAAAAAGAACAAAAAAGGATGATAATGGTTATCCTTTGTCTCCATTATAAGCTCTAGAAGATGCCTGATGGACTTGCAGGTACAAATAAGTATTTCTGTGGGTATCATGGCCCTATAGATCTGTATGTCGCCCTTCAACGATGTGATGGAGTTGTGAGGACGTTCACAAACTTCGAATTTTCTCTACATTTACCTAGAAATTTTAATACTTCTGGTCCAATGACTTAGATAGTGAAGGTTAAGGGTAATCAAGAATATTTTCTTTACACAGGAAAACGTTATTATTGCTTTTTGAAACACATATGACCTTCCATCAGCTTTATTGTACATCAAGAGTTTTGTCTTGTCCTTTATAATCTTTAGATCTACCTAAGTGTTTACTTTTTCCTTTGGTATTATAATAATGAAATTACCCTCATTGCTGACGACCTTCAAGGGTACGCAGGAGTTTTTATTTTTTGTTTTGGAGAAGACAAGAAACTCAGACTTGGTATTTATCTGACATTCTGACGATCGTTTTTGATTCAAACTAAAGAACACAAATTTGGTAGTATTTGTTTCGATTTTTTTGATAAATTGTTGCATCTCTCCATCCTTACATCCTTAATAATTATAGGAAAAATGTATACCTTCCTCAACATGTAAGACTTTTACCCAAGGTCTTTGGTGATTACTTTGTACGTCAATAAATTTGAAACATTTCTTGGATTGTCCAAGAGAGAAAAAATGCACATACACCCGGAATATTGATTTTTTTTTTCGACTATTCAAATAAAAAATGTATTTACATGATAACAAAAAAAAATTGTTTTTCCCTAATATTTTAGTAATAAGTGTTCTTGAATTTAAAATTACAAATACTTTTTATTAAATGAATTTTTTTAGAATTGAAAAAAACAAAAAAAAAGGCCAAAAGTATATTCCATCAATTAAATATAATTATCAAAGGTAGAAGGTTTAATCAATTGTTTCATCCTCAAAGTAGCATTGCGTAACAAATGAGTAATTTATTTGAGTTAATGTTAAATTACATACAATCAATTACTTTTTAAATATAGGTAAAGTTCTTATTTAACTATTTAATGGTCCATATCTTATTGAATAAGGAATAGGAGAAATAATAACATTGATAAAATAAAAGTAAATAGGAATATATAAAACAATAACAAAATTGGAATTTTATTGAAAAAACAGTAAAATTTTTTGTAAATTATGAAACCATTGTTTTTTTACACAAACATACATATGCATAAATTTAATTATTATCTAATAAATACAAATTGCAACTTTATGAGTATAAATGTATGTAATTAAGACATAATATTCCTACACAATAAAGAACATTTTATTTAATGAAGCCATAATGATTATAATCTTGGGTATTAATAAAATTATAATTATACACGAGCAGTGTAAGGAAATTATATGAATGTGTATTTACGTAGTAAGTAAATATTTATATATGTATAAATATATTAAAAAGTGCAAAAAATTCAACTCTTGTATGATTTTTTTTTCAGAACCATTGGGACATGAGTATTGTTTAACAAAGTTGTAAACAAATTAGTAGAAAGTAGCACCATCGTGCAGCGAAATAATGCAACTCCCTAAAGAGTAATATCATTTAATACAAAATATATGTATGTTACTCATATAAAAGGCACTTTCAAAAGTTTATGTTACGTCCCCAAGCTACAAACTGATACAACAACCAACGGATACATTGCAGGGCCTTAAGATAAAATTGGCCTTTCCATCCGCTGGCTATTTTTTTATTATGTAGCTGTCTGATGGCGGTTTTTTTTAGCCAGCTGAAATTTTGTCTTATCAACCAAACTTTAGTGAAGTTATGGGCATCATGGGGTGAGCTGCTCAAGATATCAAGAGAGGGTACGGTGTAGCGCAGGGATGATGATTTTTGTCCACAACAACTTGGAGATTTCAAATCAGGCGGTCTCAAATGTGACTGACGTCTAAATAAAGACTGGCAACAAGACTCAGAATCTTCCCAACTCTCAGTCAGCCAGCTGATGTGACTGACAGAGCACTACTATGCCTTCTGTGGGAAGGAAATATGACTCTCAGCAGTCCAAATCATACAATGATTGATTCAATTATCAGGGTCTACGTTCAAGCAAATCGAACATCTCATGCCATCAAGGACTCTCTTATTATAACCATCAAGGATACATGACAAACATATCAACTCCTGTTTCTACTTCTGGGCCCGGATCTAGACCTTGATACAGATACATCAAATGAGTTTTTTTTAACAACTATATGTACATTTCAAGCTAATTTTCATTTAAATCTACCAAAAATTTTGACTTCAGTGACAATATAAAGATTTTTAAGAAATGCACCAATTTTTTCTTACACACTGTACTGTTTTTAGTTTATTCGCCCCTTATTGCAAAAAGACAAATGTACCTATAACTTCTATTATTTTAAATATATTTTTAATAAATATACAAACATAAAACATAATACCAGGGTTTTCTATGAGTTATTAGGGATCGATGATGAGATAGCTCCCCCCAACAAATCGTCAGAACTACTGTCTGTTTTGCATGAGCACACTCACACGTAGTTAACCAATACTTAGATATCGTCTCCTCAAGAATGAAGGAATAATGATAACAGCATAAAAAAATAAAATACAACTTTGTTGAGGTTTGGTGACAACAAATAAACTCACAAGCTAAAAAATATATGTGATTGACAACCATTAAATATATGTTCTTCCATTTTCTTATCTTTTTACATGAAATGCTGAGTTTTACTAACACAAACTCGTTGTTAAAAGTGAGTTTTCTTCAGCAATAACTTAAACAAAAAAAACAGACAAACCTTGCTTGATAAATATTGTTTTAGGTATGGGTTTCAGTGTATGTATCGTAATGTTGTCACAATATCAATATTTTTATACCGGTTCCAGTGCCAATATAGCTATTTGTATTGTTCGATATTTTTGCAATTAAAAATAAAAACCACAATTTCAACTTTAGGGTATTGGCATGTAATTACAGGGGCGTCAACAAATTTTTTGTTTAGGGTAGGCTTCTGCTCAAAAATTTGATAATTTTTATTGTAAAACATTTTAACGCCTTCTGTTTTTTTATAAAATAATTTTAATTGCGTGGGGGTCAGCAACTGTATGAATTCACCCATCGCCAGAGCTGCATATATCAGTTTTAATATAAGCTTAATTTTTGATATTGTTTTAAACGCGTTGGTACCCTGGTACTAATATATTACCTGGGTACCATAGTACTAATATACATCATCTTTAATTATATAAGAACTTTTGACAATTAATAATACGTAATTTTCTTTTGTATTTTCTTTAATTGTAATTGTACACGAAAGAAAAAGGTTTTTACGTAATAAATCATTTTGACTATGCATACATATAATTTTTTGTACATATTTAGTAGTTACCCTACGGGTTCGAGTAGAAAAATGTAGCTAATGAGCTTTAAAAACTAGAAAGATATCACTAATTGAATTTTTAAAAGTATTTATCTTTTAAAGCAGGGCGTCATTGTCCTGTTTCTATGGTGTTTTTGTTTTCTTCTTTGAAATTAAAAAGTTTTTAGTTTTTAGGATCATTTGGATTAAAAAGGCTTACTTTAAAAATATATTTTTGAAGCGAAAAAGGATTTAATATATTGGTAGAAATAAATAAATACCTATCTCGTGTTGTGTACATACAAGTAGCAATAGCAGGTGATGCCAATGAATTGAAAATGTATAGGAACTACGATAAGTATATATTTAAAAAAATAGAAAACAACAACAGTCAACATTTCGTTTATCGATACATCGAAACATTGTACGGACTTATCAGGTGTCAAAAGACTTATCAATATATTACTTCATGTTAAAGGTGTGAAAATATAATGATTATTACAATACAAAAAGGATGCTATAAAAAATTTAATAAATCTGACTATATTTAAGTTTTGAATGTGTATTTATAGAAAAACTGTTAAGCAAAAATATTTCTGTCATGGATTGCCTAATAAATAGACTTTAAAATTAATGGACATTTATAATTATGAATTAGTTTGATATAAGTAGGGGAGACCAAAGACCATAACAGCAATTATTGTTTTTACTCAATTATTTGAAGCTGGTTTGACTGACCGAGTGGTCCATTGAAATCTGACCACTTCCTGAATCAATAATTAACAAAGGTTCAGGGATTGGAATTAATTCCTTTCAGATTTATTAAAACATAAACAATTATTTACAACAAAAAAATTTAAAGTTCTAAGGGTTACATACAAGAGGAGAAAAATAAACTTGCACGTGGTATACTAATTTCATTTGTGCACTCCGAGCAGTTGGGCATCTCTGGGACTAGCGTCTTCACTGTCAGTAACTCTAAAACGTTGGAGAGGAAGAAGGACTCTGTCAACAAGTCAAAACTGGACCCGGAGGAATTAAAGAAAACACCCTCGACCAATCCACTCAAGTCCTGGAGATCATGAGATAGATCACGGGGTTTCACACTAGATTGTCCATAGAGCTATCAAAAAAGTGTGTCTAAAGAGATTTGAGGGAGTGAAGAGGCCAATTTTGAAAACAGCAATGAAAGAAACCCATTTCCTCCCTGGCAAAACTATTTTGAACTCTTATTTTTGACATTTTTGGACACCCCTACATCCTAGATGCCAAACCCTCTGAGTTCACCTTTTGGATGCATTTCGATGGGAAGTCCTGAATTGTTTGTCATCCAAACACCAAGGCCCTCAAATCCACTTTCAACCAGTACTGGGACACCATGCCAGAGGTCAACATGCCAGGCGTTCTGCCCTCGCCTGGAAGCCATCATTGCCTCTAAGGGCGGTTACATTAATGATTCAGAAAGCTAAGACACACATCTATTTATATTATTAATTTTGTTAAAAAATTTTATTTTATTATTAAATTATATCTTGTTGAAGTTTGAAATTGAAAGTGTTGAGATTGTAATGAATCACTCTCGAGACACTCCAAATTTTAATAAAACAAACCAAACTCTTTTTGTTATTGATTGAATCAAATGTGTATTATTTAAATCAGTAAGTTTTTTACATATTACGTTTATATGCAATCTATCAATGTACTGTTGATGGCAACGGCTGGACCGGTACAAATGAACTTAATTTGAGTCAGAAATAAGGAAAATTAGACTAAATACTATTTTTCATTAATAAATCACTGACATTGCAAGATGTTAAATTTTATTACTTTTCAATTAATAAGATATAACCTATTAAGTGTTTTCTATCTTTTTAGCAGCAAAATGAGGGACCATGTAAATATCCTCTTTTGTTCACATTCATCCTTAGCTACGTCTTCTGCAAAACAATTGTTCTTATGATTTTTAACTATCATCCTTTATTTCCAATCAAACACTATTCCAATGGGCAGAAAACAAACAATAATACAATTAAAAACTTGATTTTTTAATTCAAGGCTTTTAATAATATAAATAAATGAAGCAAATACATACATATTCAAAAAACTGAATTGTTTTGATGACAAAGTTATGATAATTTCGATGAAATGTATTTAATTTGCAAATATTTTGTAAAATTATTATTAAATCTTGTTCAAGTTTGAAACTGTTTGTAACTTTTCTTATCTTGAATAACTTTTCAACTTTTGAACAACGTTGTTTTATTTCAACTGAGGCCTATGAAAATGAGTTACCCAATTATATCAGAAGTATTCATTAAAATATTTTTTCTTTAAGTAAAAGTGATAAAAATTTAAAATTATGCAATTAATTTACTTTATGTTGAAAGTGGAAATAATTGGGTAGGTGAGTACTCCATGTTCTAAAATTAAGACTCATTTGATTGAAGACTGTTCTTACCAACTTATATTTAGAAGCAAATTAGTAATTATTACAGTTACTCACTGAAATCTTTTTAGATTTAAAAGCAATTTTTGTATATTTTTAGAGGTCATAAATTATTGTAAAAGGTAGTAAGACTTTTCAAACCAAAAGTATATTTGTAATTCTTTTTACAAATAATTAAAATTAATTTACTTTTCAAAAGTTGCCTAGTTTTAGGCAGTCAAAAATACTATCAGATATGATTTTTACCAGGTTTTTAGTATGAATTAGAAAGCATTAGCTTAATTAATGTATAATGCCTAGTTTATTTTTGCATCATAAACTACTCATTAAAAAATTTGTAACTTTTAATGGTATATCATTTAGAAAATACCTGTCAAGAAATGTAACAAGTTGCTTGTCCAAAGTTAAGTTAACTTCAAGTTTATACAAGTTTTGTAGTTTTGAATTATACATTTCAAATAACATTCGAATAGTTGGCAAACTGTTTCTTTATCATTTTAAAACAGTATCAAGCTTTATAGCGAGCAAAATCTCCTTGAATCTATTTTGAGTAAGTATGTTTGGAACAAACGTTAAATTCTCCGAAACTGTAAGTAAGTACGTTTTTTGATTTGTAAACTCTATTACACTCAAGTATCTAAAATGGTTAGCATCTTTTATTTAGGGATGCAATGTTATAAAAATTTCCAGCGATTCAAATTTCTTATTTTTTAAAAGGGAACTACCAAAGCAAATAGAAAAATCATTTACTTTTTTTAATGCTTAACTTTTTATAACGTAGGGCTACTGCTTTTTGATTTGTCAAGAAAAAAAACTCAATGGCTATTGAATAATGTATACTAATCTGCATTAATGAAACAAAATCTATTTCATGCAAGAACTTCCAATTTGAAATACCATTCTAAAAAATATAAAAATGTTAAAAACCAAAATATTTGCATTATTTATGTAAAAATGCTTCGAAGTGACGAAATTATTATGTAACAATAATGTAAACAAGAGCTAATTCGATTTTTAACAATTAAACGAACATAACACTTATAAGAGGGAAAAAAGTGGAATCATTGACAGCTTGACAACAAAATCAAGTAAATTTTTATGTTAGTTAGGTAACATGGAATAAGATCAAGAAAACATACTGGGTGGTTCATTGAAATATGAATTATAAATTAATATATATATATAAATAATAATTCAATAATTAATATTAATATATATATAAATATTAATTCAATAATTAATGAAAGTTGAATGATGGAAATTAATTCATATTTCATTGTATTAAAGGATTAACACATATTTAATAAACCAAACCAAATTATTGAGCTCTTTAGCTTATGCATAAGTAGGGAAAATAACAATTGAACGTGATCGACAAATTTTCATTTGCCCACTCCAAGTAGTTGGTTGTCTCCAGGATAACCTTCTACCCCAACACTAAGTCCGACACATTGGAGAGGAAGAAATGTTCTGTCAAAAAGGCCAAATAGGACCCGGAAGAGTGAACAAAAAACATCCCAGGCCAATTCCCTAAGTCCATGAGGGTCCATTTAAGATATCACACCAAACTGTCCAGAGAGTTATCAAAAAGTGAGCGGAAAGATCCATGTGAGGTTGGAGAGTCCTCTTTTGACACCAACAATGAAAGAAACCATGGCTTCCGTTACAAGACTATAAATTTACAATTAATAAAAACCCGCCGTTGGATGTTTTTAAATATTTTCTTCAAAATCAATAAATATTTGGAACCCATATTACTTACAAAGAATGTAGTTATGGTTTATAAGAATCACAGCATTACTTACTTTCATAGCTTTTCTATTCTAAAATTGTATAAATAAAAAACTATAAGGTATATCTTTAAATTGTTAAAATTAAAAAATCAAATCAATGAACTTGGACCTTAAAAAGTTTCAGTTCAAAACAAAAATAATAATTAACGTTTTTGTTATAACAAAATTAAAAAAATAAAATACTACATACGTTTTATACGTATATAACAAACTGATAACTTTTCTTTGATATATTATATCTACCTATCATTAGGTTAATTTACAATATATTGTTAATCCATTATTTCTCATAGTGCTAATTTCTTAATCTTTCAGGTCTTTAAACTCAATTTGGTTTACGTCACAGATCAAAAATTGTCTTTTTGAGCTGGTTTATCTTCATTAATACCATTAACCAAATTTTAGTAAAATCCCTTTCCTCAAAAAAAATTTCATGGAAAGACCCGTTAATATTTTTATACTATATCATCTTGGTTATATAGCTTTTTGGAGAAACAATAAAACACAATGAATATCGTGAAATTTCCCATCAAAAAATAAATGGATACAAAATTAACATCGTATATATTTATACTCACATACGTGTACATTTTACAAATTATATGTTTGGATATTTCATGTATATTTTTTTTTTCATCCATTACTTAAATGAAATAAAGTAAGAGAGAGAGATAGATAAATATTAAATTAACCCATAATCTATGTTGAAGGAAGGAAGGAAATAAACTTTTTTTTTTGTAACTTTAAAAAAAAAATTATAAGATATATATGTAGCACAAATACCAATTTTCTACATCTCTTCACTTTTTTTAGTTTTGCTTTCTTATTAATAAATAATGATTCTCCAAAAATCATGGCTTATGTAGATAAATTCATGCATTCATTTACAAGCAACCAACTATATGTCGTTATAGTATTGTGGGAAGGAATTCTTCTGGCTTCGGTAGTCCAAAGTTAAATAAACTGGCCCCTGGATCCAACATTTACCTAAATTCAACTCTTTTGAACATTGATTAAGGTGATCGAGCGAGACAGTGATGTTTCCTTTCATCTTTCGCTAGCAAATATATCTGGTATTTTGTTAAGTAGTATATTGGATAAGTAGGGTTATAACCACAGGCGTGGGTTGTGCTCTTTAATACTGCAAATGTCCTTTCTTTCCGTATTTTATTTTTTCTGACTAATTATAATGTAGCCAGTGCTGTTATATCCTATCCATTCCTCAAATATGCCATAGACAGTTGGTTCCTTTGTCCTGATTTTACCCATGACCGAAGGATTATGTGGAGACGCTCAATTCCAAGTCAACATATTGCAGAATTGTTAGTTCATGTTTGTTCCTATACGCGACAAAATCTCTCCCTCTCTGATGTTGAATTCTCATTCCAATACGATCACATCATTCAAACTATATTACATTTTAATTTGTTATTCCATATCGGTATTAAAGTCACCTGACGTTTTCATGGCTAAATTACATTTTCTACATTCACTAAATGACTTTCATCTTAATTGTATTTTAATATGTATTATTAATTTTTCAATAGTTGATATACATATTATAATTTTCGTGCTCTTATTGTGCTTAAATTAAATAAATACTTTCTGATACTTTTAAAATATTTAACTTTTTGTTTTAAAAATTTATAGTAAAAACATATTTCATTAGAGTTGTTTTGCTTGATCGTTTCTTCCCCATTTAAGCTAATTAATGAAACATATGTCTAATAATTATGCAACTTCCTTACCCAAGCTTGTGTTATTCATTAACATAAATATTTAAGTCCTTATTAAAATTGTACTTTTTGATAATTTCTTAAATCACCAAAGCACTTATAACAGAACATTATTTCATTTGAATATAATATGTTGTGCTGTTGTCGAGTTCACCATTTCTTATTTCAAGTTATTTTAATAATTCCAAGAATACACAAATTCCTGCTGCCTTCATGTATTCATGGTATCTTGCCCACTTTGATCCTGATTGATCATGCAAAATAAAATTACTCAAGTAGCACAACTCTAATAGTATCTTATCCCATATCGTGGAAACGATATCTATCACTTTCGACACAAAAATATATAACATCTTTTTTGCTTTCCAGATTCTTGCACAGAGATTCTTAAATAACAATAGCACAAACTTTTCATGAGTTGAAAAACTCATTTTCCGTGCCCAAGAAGTGTCTAAGTCATGATGTCTTTGACTGAGGTCATCACAGAATCGAATATAAGCCCAAGTGTTATGTTCCATCCAGTCCATAAAAAGATAAACTGAAGACTCTTGAAGACAAAATTCTCAAATACTTCCTTTCACTTAAATGTTCAAAACTCATACCATCAACAAAATGACTACTTTATCATTAATGGTCTTCAATTATTGAAACAAATCCTTCCATAGACATTGTATACGACAAAACTATTCTATTTCACTGAAATATGTAGAAACGGTCAAAATGAACACAACTCAGTTCACTCAGATTATATACCCATCAGCGATAAAACAACAAAAAACTACAAAAGATGTTTACAAGGAAAAACTTAAATATTAAATTAACATTAAAAATAGTATAAGGATCAACAGCTACCCCTCTCGTTGCTGAGGCTACAACCCTGTTTATGGACTGCTAACATTTAGATGAAAATATTTATCAACTTTTTGCCGCAATATATATTTTTCTCTATTGTATGCATGTTGGTGGTAATGTATTTTTATAGAAATCACATAAGCAATAATACTGTTCTTATCCAAAAACATCCATTTTAATATTGAATTTACTTTACAAAAATAAATAACATGTACCTTCATTCAAAAAATAGTAACAAAAATAAATAAATAATAATTTACAAGTAATATTCAATAAAAATTTAAAAAGATTAGCATATATAATTTTTTTATGAATAATAATATAACATATTTGATAAGTGTCTATTGTAATCTTGTTATTTTTTACTCTTTCAAATTGAAAAAGATTTTTTTTTTCATTCATTGCTTCAAATGTTTTTTTTAGTACGTTCCAAAGTAGTTTTAAAAAAATGTACTGCAGTCTATTGAAAAATTATATTTACGCTCTGTTCAGTTGTATGAAGAAAAAAAATCAATATATATGTTTTGTGTACCTACCTCCTCCCTCTCCCCTAATCCATTTATATATTTCATACAAAAAATATTTAAAAAAATAAAATCTTGTAAAGAAATAAATAGTGTTTGACAAAATAAATATTAATAAAATAATAAGTGAAGATTTGTATATTTACCAAGAGTTGTGAACCCTCTGTGACTTCTTTATAAATCCTAACGCAATTATTTCTCAAAATTGAAGTTGAAATATTTTTACCTATATTTTCGCATAATTTCTTTAAATTCTGATCAAAAAAAATATAATAAAAATCATTTTTTGGGGGTGGGGGAGTTACTTTCCTATAGCCTACCCCGTGCAAATACTCCTGTAAGAACACATAAAAACCTTTGTGATAATCTCGATTATTAATTCCAAGATTTGTTAATATCTGAGGGACAAATAAAACTCCATCCCCCAAAAAATAGATAAACGAACTATATGATATATTTGTTTATTTAAACTGAAGATAAATAAAAACTATATTTTAATCTCTGGAGCAGGCATATATACCAAGGAAATAAGATAAAGATATTGAATCTGTAACTATACCATTTGTTCGGGTTTTCAAGAAAACTTTTTATTTGAAAACCATGGACATGCAAAAAGTTTTTACATTATCACAACAATAGGAAAAAAATTACCTTATTGAGTGTGTACCTAATAAAAAAAGATTCTTTAGTTGATAAAAGAAGACAATAAATATTTGAAAAAAGAATAGAAAATATAATAAACATATTATTAAATTGCATTAAAGTTAGTAATAGTGTTCGTGAAGTGTAAAGGATTTGCACTATAATATGTTGTATTATAGTAATATTGTTATCGATTTGTTTCAAATCTTCATTATTATTATACTCTTCACCATGTAACGGCCAATAAGTTTTTTTACTTTTTTTTACAACATTGATGCAAAATAATGTCACTTTTCAATTTAACTTTGATGTATAAGTATTGACCATAACCTTTTATACATACGTTTCTTTACTAGAGTTTTAGTTTGGTTTAAGTATGAATCTTTTAATTCCCATTAGCGTAAGTTATTGTTAAGAATTTCTAATTTTTAGGAATAATAACCTTTGTGTTTCTTTGTAAATCGGTGAAAATCGAAGTTGTTGTTTTTTTAATATATCTTTTTTGAGGTTTTTTTAGTAATGAAGATTTTTTAAATTATAAATAACAGTATGACTGTTTTTGCCAATATTTATAACAATTGAAGAATTTTCTTACAATAAAACACCTCTAAAACTATATTTTTAATTTTTCAAAAAACAAATGTTTGTTTCATTATTTCAATGAAGCAATACATTTATAACATCAGTAGATAATAAGTAAGCAATTTGCTTTTTGTTTATTGATACATTGATTAAAATATATTTGACCTTTCATTTATAAAGTTTTTGATGGACAAAATATCAAATTTTCAAATATATGGCGTTTAAGGATCAAAATAGACACATAATATGTAACTATTACTACTTTTTATAGGGGTAATGTGTATCCTAGGTGTGTTAAATGTTATTTTAAAACAAAAATTATTTGTAAATTATAGTTGGAAAATTTGAAAAGAAATTTTTTAAAAATTCTACTCCCTCTTTCTAAAAAATATTTTGGTTTATAAGGATGGCTGCCAGTAATTTTTTAAACAAAACCCCTAGATACAGCTATTTAAAAACTGAAATTAAAAATAAAACATTCCTCCAAGAATATGAATTAATTTTCTTTTATTAAAAAAATGGTTATAGATATTTGTCAGCTACAGATAAACGGTACAGCATCTATTGGTTGTTAGGTTAGTTTTCCACAAATGTTTGAGTGCAAGGAAAGGGAAATAGATGGTCCTGAAAAACTAGTGTTCTAGAATACTTAAGATACAATAACCTTAGATTTCCAAAAATCTAATTTTTTTTAAATTTAAGTATCTTTTCAGATTTCCTTACATTGCCTTTGTAAGAACGTTAAACAACCATGTTCAAACTTTCTATCAGTAATTTCATCGAACTGGTCATTCATAAAAATATGATGGTTGCTTTCATTATGCGGATCAATGTCTGATAGTTCGCCAAACTGCAGTATTGGATCTATAATATAGAAACTCAACATTTTTTTGTACTCTGATGACATTATCATATACAAAGCATATAACGTAAAATGCTCTGACTAAAATTATAATTAATCTTGTTTCCCTTTTCAATACATACAACATAAATTGTTTTTAATAGCTTATAATATACGAAAACCCCAATATTATATACATTTTCTGAATTAAAAACCAAGATGGGGGGGGGGGGGTTATAACTATTTTTCAAAAACAAACTTCTTCATCTATAGTGTACTACATGTTTGCACTAATGGGGGATAGGGTACTATTTGCTAAGGAAATAAATAGTAAAGCGTATTAATTTGTATCAAAGAGTGTGAACTGAAAAGAAAAACTGATTCAAAGTATTAACTGAAAAGAAAAATGGATTGAGAGTGTGAACTGAAAGGAATAATGGATTGAAAGTGTGAACTGGAAAGAATAATGGATTAGAAGTTTGAATTGAAAAGGAAATAATTAGATGAAAATGGTTAAGTTGAAACATTCATGTGCTAGATGAAGCACATGTAGAATAATTGTTCGAAAAATAAAATATTAATTAACATTTCCTTTATCAATAATTTTGAGTCCTTGTAATTATACATTTAAATTACCAACAACCTGTTGGTAATTTAATTTACTTATTTTTTATTTTTTTTATTAATAAATGACATAACTAGATACATAATTAACTTAGTTATTTCCAACAAAATATATTGTCTAATTAAATATAAATCTATATCAATTTGATATAATAGATTAAGAACACTTATAGTGAAACAATGCTAGATCAGAAGGTTTACATGATTTAAATATGTTTAAATCTAAAATAAACATGCATACATTGAAATATATATATAAGAGATATCCATAAGGTTGAGGAAGTGATGATTTTCAATATTCATGCTAACACAGGAGGCATAAAAATTATTGAAATGATAAAAAAATAATAGTGAAACATTGGTTGGGGTTTACCTCTCTTCAGAATTTAAAAAAAAATGTACATTTTCAAAGATTTAAAACGAGTGTCTTAAATAAGAGAAAAATGAGTTTTGTGAAATATTTTATGATAAAAAACCTGCACCTCTGATCATTTTTTGTTATGATCTTGACCTTGAACTTCGATCTCTCAAAATGTAATGAAATTTTACTGTTACCATATATTTATTTGTGAAAAGTTTTATCAAAATCAATCTGTTACTTTTATTATTATATTTATTTTATTAAATAATAATCTGCGATCCGCTGATGGTGTTACTGTGGCTTAGTTTCTGTCGAAAAATCAACTCTGGTCATTGATAAAAAAAGATTCAGAGATGTAACTTGCGTAAAAGCTTTTGATGGAGTTGTCATTAGAAGTATTTATGGGCGAAAAGACAAAACTCAGATTATTTAGAAAATAAGAAACCGTCACTATCGCAAAGAATTTATAGAAAATCATATCTTAGTTTCATCAAGACCTGGATCATTTTATTTGGGACACACAACGCCAAGTCGTATTAAAAGCACGGCCATTTTTACTTCGATCACAAATTTGGAATTTAGATGGCTTAGTTTCCGTTGCATGTGATGGAACTGCTACTAACACTGGTTGGAAAGGTGGCATGATTCAATATTCAGAGAACTATTTAGAGATACCGTTACAATGGTGTATTTGTGTGCTTCATGCCAATGAGTTACCCCACCGTCCTTTATTTTTGAGTTTAGGTGGTGGTGGAATATTCCGTACCAATTGGATAACGATTGGCTGGCTGTCAAAATGAAACTATTTTTCCTTTTTCTGGGATGAATGGTAATTTGTCTAAATTGCCCAAGAATGTGATTAATTAAGTAAGTACAGATCAAAAATACCCATATAAAACATGTCCAACAGTTTCAACTGATTTCTTTACTTCTGAGCTGGCAAAAATTGGCACACTCAAGATGGCTTACTACTGCTAATCATTTACTCAGACTTTACGCAAGTACTCATAATCCATCAAAAAAAATGCAAGTGCTTGTCAACTACACGTTAAAGTCTACCCTCCAGTGTGGATACTAATCAAGCAAAATAACCCTGTTCTGGATTAATCTAAGCCTTTTTGAACTGATTGTTTGCGCTAGATTTCATTCAAAAAATCTTAGGTCTTCTTAGACCCTGTTATTGAAAGAAATGTTCTTTTTTGCGCAACCAGAAGACCTACTTGTCATTATGTTGTTTGATGAGTGGGACCAAATTCGGGAGTTGGCATTGTGGAGAATAATAAAAGCGGTGGGAACTCAAATTAGCGCTAAAAGCAGATATTTAAGCCCCCAAAAGTAAACTTTTATGCAAGAGACCAAAACCTAGATTATTGTGTGGCACAAATGTCAAGTTACAGCATCGCCAGTTCTTCGAAATATTTTTAATGAGGACTCTCAAATCATGGACAAAAATAAGAAATCATTCTTACTGGAAGGATATGTTAAACTAGTAACATATACTTCACAAAGTGTAACTAACCCTAGTTCTGGAGATGTCTTTATAAGAAATAGATTACAGTTTTGGGTAGAAAGGCCAAATTTTGGGCTCAAAAGTAAGCTGAAGTTATGAGTTTTGTCGTGGATTATAATCTCTAATTTACTTATACTATTTTTCTATATTTTGGAACGGTTTAAATCTGTAATGATATACATTTTTATACAACTTTGAGGAGAAGTAAAGACCTCCAAATTATGCACATTTTTTTATTTTCTTTTATTTGAATAATTTGTTTAAAATTATTCAAATTTTGATGCCTCTTTTGTTTGTATAGCTCAGAAAAATATATTCACGGAACACTAATGTACAGCCTCTAAAAACATTATTTTCAACTTTAAAAGAAAAAGTATTTGCACCATGACTACTTATTGGAAATAAGGGTTCATTAATTATTAAAAAGACCATTTTTAGCTTTATATGAAACTCGAGAGAGTAAAAGTGGTTTTACCCTATATTATCATACGTACCATATGTGATACACGACTTGTTGTTTTTTCAATTTGAGCAATGTGACATATTTTCCCCTAAAAAACTTATTGAGTAAAGTTGCTAATTATTATCAATTGATTATTATACAAAAAAAAAATCATTTATTTTTGATCTCCCAGTGTCACAAACATATTGTTTCACACAAAAATTGCTTAAACAAGATACTTTTCAAATAATTGCAAATTTTGTTTTTGAGGTATTATAAATAAGTAGAAAATTCTTTTTTTTTGCAAATAACCATCACCAAGAAAAAGTCAATCAAATGCTTAAAAAATTATATAATTCTCAATTTCTAAACCATAACTCGAAAAGCTTATTTCTAAAAAAATCAAAAATCTTCTGTTGTCATCAATTCTCAAAAAACCTCACAAAAAAAATTATTTCAAATTAGGAAAGATTTTAATTTAAAAAATCAAAAAAATTTAGTTACCTTGAATAAATCAATACATTATCTATTTCGAAGCAACAACTCAAAAGTTCAATTAAAATATAACAAAAAGTCTTTAAAAGTGATCCATTCTAAAAAAATTAAACACTTAACGTCGGAATAATTTATCAAAAAATCAAATGTCCTTAATTGAGATCAATTCTACATAAAACAAATCTATAACAGTTTTTTTTTACAAGTTAAGAAGTAATATATATATTTTTTTAAATCTGAGAAGTGGGTAAAATTTGTCAATTTTCTCCCTCTTTTTTCATTTTTAAATGAGCAATATTCATTTTTAGTCTGATATGTTGGTAATATGGTTTATTGGATTACTTCTAACAGATAAACTGTTCGTACAGTAATAAAAATATCATAAAAACATGACACTTTTTTATACGACAACTACATATTACATTAGCTTTTTTAATGATAAAAATTGAAGGTTTGGAAGTAAACATAGCAAATGTTATAATTCAACATAATTTCTTAACTGCTTTTGGATTTTAAAATAATATAACGATCTAAAAGATGTTCTTTTGCAGTTGAAAGTTACCCGAATATGAATTCAAACCCAATTCTTATTATCTAAGTGAGATAAATTCATTTTTCTACGCTTTATTTATTAATGGAGATATAGTTATTTGTATTCTTTAGCAAAAAGAATCGAATTATTTTTAAACTAAAGAAAAAACTAATTTTTCTTGTTCATTATAGTTTTTAAAGTTTACATAACTAGTTCATAGGCAAAAGCAGAGTAATTAATCTTATTTTTATTCTTTGAACAAAAATTAAAGTTTTCCTGGAACAATACAAAGTAAGTATGAAGTGTTGTTCCCTATTACTATTTTTCATATTCTTTTTTCTTAAAATGAATTCCAATTAAAGAATATTCAATTAAAGAAATGTGCATAAATCAAGCAGGTTCCCAAAACGTATCACAAAAAAAAAGAAAAATAATAAAATAAGTCACAAAATATTAAGAATTATTTAAGGATTTGTATTGATAATAAATTTCAATTAACACAAGTCATATTTGGATTTTTTAATCTTTGGTTGGTTAAATTTTGGAAAGAGTCTTAATAAAAGTCATGTATACATTGATATAACAAAAAAAAAAAGAATTTAGAAGCATTTTGAACTATATTTCGATTATCCTTCTTTTTTTTTTTCATTATCGTTTAAAATAAACATTAAAGTTGTTGAACATCTCCTTTGTTTTTAAACCTTTGCCAGTTTTATGTATGTTGATATCTTGATGTTAAATTTTTTAAACTAAGTACTTGATATTGATTATATGAATATTTTTATGTAATATCGAACAATATAATTCGTAAACATCTCTTAAATTTTGTTCTAGATGCAAATTGTTTTGATTACGTATTAGATAGTACAGTAATGTTTCGGATTACGAGTATTTTCGACTCATTTTAATATATATATATTAAAATAAACATTTGTTTTACTCTAAAAAGGTTTATTTATTTAGCTTATCCAAACTATTTAACTTTATACAATAAAATATTGATAATTAACCTCAAATGGTACTGAATTAATTGTTTCTCACAAAAATAATTTGTATTTCCGGTATGTTTTACAATCATATTGAATATTGAACAAATTTATAACACAAATTATCTTCTTAATCTATTTTAGAAATGTTTTTTCATCTAACAATAACAGTTAAGTGACATACTAACTTAAAAATATCAATATTCTCAAATATTTACGGTCAAATATTTAAAACTTGAAGTATATATTTTTGATCTAAGTTATAAAGCAATAATTTTCCTTTCTTTCAAAAATAATAAATTTATCAAGAAAATTACTATTTTATCCAGGGATTAAACCCAAAATGTTGTAAGTCTCAAAACCAAAATATTAGATTTTATTGAAAAAATATATCATAAGTACAACCAATCGAGCTTTTGGGAGGACATGGAAAATGTAATCAATGTGTAAATGTATTAAATTGAAAAATGATTTGTGTTAATTGTAGTAAGTGTGACATACAACAGTAAATATATATATGTACAAATTAATCTAGACCCAATATCATAATTGACAAATATGAAACCAAATTAACATGTACTCACAAGTATTTTGCTGAATTTTTATTGAGCCCATTAAGAAAATTTTTGTAATATCAATTTTCACTCTTTTTGTTTGTTACGTTATCGGCAAGCCAATATTTTTATGATGTAATGATGTCGTAAGTACAAGTTCTAATTCAAATTTATAATAATGCTTTTTTAAATAAGACAGTATCGTAATAAAATTACAACACTACTATATATACAGTTTATTTTAACATATCCTACTTCTAGCTTTTTTGTATCCCTAAGTCATATCTCTAAAATAACCGTTTTATTATCGTGTTCATATGCGTTAAATAACTTTTAAATATATTATAGCAATGTATAGAGCTACTAGTCTATTATAACTGTTATTTCTATGACGAAAAGTAAGTAAAAATATACTCTTAGAAATGGTTTTTATTACCACAGATATATGTATATATATGTACTTTCATTTATTCTTGTATAATAAAAGTTAAAGTACAAAAAAAGTACTTGATTATAAAATAAAGTAGAAAAGATGAAATTGAATTTTCGCTAAGGTTCATTTTCAATAAAGAAAGAATGAAAAACGATATAAAAAAGGTTTATATAGCTTTCTTTTATACATAACACATACTGTTTACATTTGAAATGCGATGTATCTTTTTTATTTTATACGAAGAATAGAGAAAAGATGGTTAGAAAATGATTAGATAACCATCAAAAAACTAAAATGAATAAAGCTTTCAGTGTGAGGAGTCATTTATGTTCTTGTTTTCGCTAAAAAAGTTAAACAAGAAAAAGAAAAACAAACTAAATGTTGTTCCTTTGTGTGTACAAAAGAAAGCCGATTAAAGAAGTAATTTGATAATAATAATCATTGACATATTAAATTAAACCATAGATTATCATAAAAACATTTGTATATTTTATAAGTAGTGTTAAATTGTACATAAATAAACTCAACACTGCAAAATCAATCAAGGTATTTAGTTGAACTTTTCAAATTTCCTATATATAAGCATTTTATTTTAGTTAAAATCATTCAATAACGGTAGTTGTCAAGTCTTGCTACAAAAAAGCAAAATAATAATAAGAAGTAGACATATATGGCACATAACACATAAAATTTTTCGAACGGAAATTAAGAAATTAAAACGTCCCTATATATTTCCTCATATCAAAAATAAATCTCAATATTTATTGTCATATTTAGATCAATTTCTAGTTTTGTATTTAAATTTTGAGACGATTTGATATATCATAGAATCATAACAATACTTTTAAATCTTAATTTGATTAAAGAGGATTACTTTGTCTCAGATATTGTCTCTTAAACATACTTTTTTCAATTTCTAATTTGTTACATTGTGAAGATGAATTTTGCTGCTTGAACAGTAATTTGCAACGTCTTCAAAGGCTTAATTAGAATAATTTTAAGGATTTATAATTATGACTTTGTAGTTGAGAAATAAAAATTTAATCCAGACTCAATTTTGAGAAAAATATCTTAGCCTGATTTAGTGTATTAACAAATCTTTATCTTTAAAAAAAATCCATAAATAAGAGATAACTATTTTATTTTTTTAATAAATACATAAAAAGGACCCAAAAGTTCATAAACATATTTTGGACAATTAAAACATAAGTATTGAAATAACTTTTATGGTTTGAGATATTCAGGAATGCTAGCTATAGTTTATTTCATTTCATTTATGATACTTTACTAAGCTAACACAAGGCCTTTCAACCAAAATCTACGATATTACTTTTCTCAAATTGAAGTTTTTTGCCAATTTTAACTCAATTTGCGACAAAAAAATTGAAAAGCACAATTCGAAATTTCGATAAATGTTACTAACATTTGTTAATACCTCAGAAATGAATGAAGTCCCATCCCAAAAAGTTATAGTACACATTTAATATATTTCATACTTTTATAAACTGTAAAGTAAAAATATGATACAAATGAGGTATTATAAAAATATATCAGGTTGTTGGGTGAATAAATATTAAATATCGGCGAGTTAACATGTTGTCTAATGCGACTTCTTTTGAACTTTGCTGATGCCTAGTCACATAGTCGTTTAATTAATATTTAAATGAAATAAACTTCTTAATAAACGTTTTAGTTGGCAATATCATCAAAACGGATTACCAACCAATCTTACATAATGTGTAGAACCACCTAAAATAGTCTAAAAACTGAAGCGTCATATACAAATACATTGCAACTTTTTCAATTATGTTTATCATTTTTCCAACTTTTTTCCCCATATATAAATATATTTTTATACATTATATATCATATACATACATACATCGAGATAAAAATATGTATAAGTCGGAGCCTTAAGGAACAACGTGATTATAATGAATTTATGTCATAGAAACATTCCCGTTATGAAACATACTTTCAAAAGACTCTTTACTTTTTAAATACATATACATCTGTAAATTTCTCTTATTATGAAATATTATGAAGATGCTTATTTAAAGTATCAATGCAGCAAATCTAAGAATGACGAAAATAGTTATGATTTCAAATTAATTCATTTAATACTTGGTAGGGCCCTTTTATAGATTTTGGCTAATTTTAGTAGGAGGTTGCAATAGTAAGTAACTAAAGATATTACCTGAATAAATTCTAACGCAGAACAATAGGAAACAGTTAATAACCAAAAAATTGATAATTCAAGCATGATCAAAAATTTAACAATCACCATTGAGAATGTCAGAAAGAAGAAACATTTTGCGTAGTTCAAATATGAAATATATGAAAAATGAAACAAAATTTGACGGAAAATAATTAAATATCAATGGCTATTTCCCAATTTATGTTACCGTTTAACAATGACTAAGTTGCTTTCTTATATTAACAAAGTGGATTATAATTTTCTTATAATTAAAATTAATATATTGTCGCAACTTCATATTGAAATTAGCCCAAAAAATTAAATGGCCATATTCAGCTTTAGAAAGAGAAGCCATAACTTTTTTTGCAATTCGTAGACAGTAATATTGAAACTACAAAGAATAAATAATAAAAATAGACAATAACTAGCTGAGGCACTTTGTTTATTATAGCAGTTTAAATATTTAAATAATTTATATATTATTTAACTTGCTCATAAATCCTCCATTGTTCCTGCAACAGAAATAATTATAATGTCAAATTCATTTTTTAAATTAGCATCTTCAAGCTACTTTATTTCAAAAATATTAATAATTTGAAACATGTTTTTAAAAATACTCAATTTGAGATTTAAAATATTTATGTGTTTTCAATGATCAAGTATGGTTATAAAATTTATAGGTAGAGATCCTACTCTACAAAATTGTATAGTTATATAATGGAAATATTTATAGGGAAGTTATTAAAAAAAAACTGTAGCTTTCATCAAAGCGTAAAATTAACTGTTTTATATCATAAAGAATTACTTACTTAAAGCTTTAAAAACCATTGTATAAGCTCATACACATGATTCTTTTTTACTACTCCTGGTAGAAAAAATAAACAACATAATATTATAAATCTTTTATGGTAAAAAAAAAACAACAACAGAAAAAGAGAAACTTTTTATACTTATTTTTTAGAAAGTATTAAAATGTTCATATATGTATATACACATAAATATTATAAAGTATAATAGATGCATCATAATTCACAAGTAATAGTTGTGGATTTTTTAAAGGTTTATTTAATGGACATTAAGACATGTGCAATGCATAAAAGATAATTAATTTTTGGTTTTGTTTTTCATTTGCATGCCATGGTTGTGTATCAAATTTTCTTATTGCGCCATTAAAATAAGTTATAAGAATAATTAAGAAAAAAGATAACTTGACAATGATAACTTTAAAATATATATATATGAAGGTTGTCTAGAGCCAAATGGCACAAACTCTTATGATATTACTAATTATTAAAATAAAAAAGTTTATTGATAATATTTGTTAAATTATCCCAGCCCATGAAATTAATTTATTATGCCCATAATCAAAGTCATTTTTTGTAGTCTAATTCACAAACTCGGATTCCTCTTCACTTTTTAAACTCTTTTAATTTTCATTTAAAAAGTCCTTTATATAAGCTGCATCGACACTGCTCTTGTTGTAAAAAATGTCTGTAAATTAGTTATTTAACATAAAAACAAACAAAAATAAACAAAAAATAAATAAAAAATAACCATTATTGCTATATGTAATGGAGCTTATTTCCCTTTTTCGACCCATTGACGAAATTATTAATTTTTTTCTGATGTACGAAAAAATAGGTTAATAAAAAAGTAATTTCGTAGTTTTCACTTTATTTCAATGTTTAATGACAAGAGTTATAATCATCCGATTAAAGCCAATTATGGGTCGTTCTGTTTGATGACTTGTAGTCCACGATAATCCTCCTTCATAATACCCATCTTGTAGAAACCCTAGTCCCTATTGGCCAAAAACTTGTGCAACCAATTTTTACAGGCCTCTATTGAGACCAAATGTGTACCGCCAAGCGTGTTGTCCATAGATAGAAACAGGTGTTAGTACTTAGTGCCAGATCTGGAGTGTAGAGTGAATTAATAAAAACTTGCCATCCGAGCTCCCAGAGCTTCTGGCGCGTCATCAAAGATCTGTGCAGCCTGGCGTTGTCTTGATGAAAAACGATTCCTCTCTTATTCACCTATAATGGTCGCTTCTCTTCGATTGCCAGCTTAAAATTGTGGAATTGTTGACAGTAAAAAGCAAAATTCCACCAATAGTAGATTATTCCCAGCCAATCCCACCAAACACATAGCATCACCTTCCTGGCAGTCATTTCTGGCTTGGCCACGGTCTGAGCCGATCTGTTGGCTTTCATCTACAATCGCTGTACCTTAACATTGGCGTATGTGATCCATTTTTCATCGCCACAATGCATTTCATAAATGGATTTTTTTTTATTGAGCAGAGATTTGCAGATAGAAATATGGTAAATTTCTTCAATTGAGACCTTCATAATTACTTTTTCACAATCTAAAATGTCTGAAAGTTGTAATACCTCTTTAAACATATCTGGAGCTACTCAAACAGACTTGTAAAAATGTTTTGAACATATTATTTTAACATCCTTATGAATTTTAGTGAACTAACTATGAACTCAACTATTTAGAACATATTTGTAACTTATTACCATCCTACTTGGCTATTATATACGTAAACTTGATTCTCTGCTAGTTATTTAATAAATTAGTTTGTTCATGGATTAAAGATCAAGTTATTTATATATTTTCCAAAATAACTATTTTTTATATTAATCAAAATATTAATATTGTACAACTTTCTAGTTAAACTAATATTTGCAACTTAACTACTTTGATTTAAATTTAGTAAAAAGTGTATAAACTCGGTGCTTTTGTTTCGCTGGTTATTGCCTAATATGTGCATGTATGTAAAAATTAGTGTAAAGGCTCGTCCAGAGATCGAATTTAATTTTCATTTCGGTGTTAAGTTATTTTTTCTATACCCATTTGGACCAATATTACAGTCATCACTGCAGTTTCAGACCGTAGACCGAAATTTATTCGTTTTTAAATCGTGCACTTCTTTTTTGGTCTCAATTTATGGATCGATTTTCTCCCACATTTGGACATATGGCTATTGAAATTTGATTTATGCAACAAATTAGACTTTATATCTCGTTATTTTCCAATGTTCACAAATTTCAAACAATATTTAATGTCATCAATAGATCATCTATAAAATCGATCAAAACCAAATTTTAAATGTGACTGATTTTATTCTTAAACTAATCCAAATAAAATATATTCTTGAACCCGGTCCAAACATAATTTTTTTTAATAGAACCAAATATTTTGGTCCTCTAGACACCGTAATGGTCTCACATCGGTTTATGATTTCCAAACCGAAGCCCAAAACTACTAAAAATAAGTTTATCTTTGCATTAAATTGCATGTTCTTCATTTTGAAAACTTGAAATAAAAAGAACAACAATATTTATTTATTTATTTTTATCAAACTGTCTAACTTTCTTTATTATTATGCACGAGATATATAAACTAAATATATATTAAGAAACAAATTTATATTCTTGTGTGAATTTAAATCACTTTATGAAACAGTCGATTCTTTGCATTTATAAAAATGCATAAATATGTAAGTATATTATATGAATGGATTCATGTATCAATTAAACACATATTAAATATGTACGGCCATAAATAACTATTTATATTTTATATAAGATCTTAAAGAAAATGTATTATTACTCAAAAATCAGTAATAGAACTAATTTTAATAAATTAACTTTTGATGTATGTAGGTTTTTTAATAATTAAAAGGTTTAGTTAGGCACAAAATGTTCCGTGTCTCTATAAAAATCTGTAATATAAATTTGAAAATGTATCCAAACTCCAAGGGATATATAGGAAGAAAAAAAAACACACTTGAGAGAGCTGATCAGAGTATAAAATTTGGTGCTTTTTAAATAGATGTCACAACAAGGTATATAGCTTTTTGTATCAAAATACAGAAATACCGATTTATGGGAATTTGTCTCTGATATAGCAATGAACCCTTCGAATCAGAACTTGATTTGAAAATATAAAATTATTGTAAGTATTTTTAGAAAGCATCATTGTCCTTAAAAAATATAATAGCTTGGAATATTTTATTTTTTTAACTTTTTATATTTTATGTGCATTTGTATCCATTTTCGAATATGTCTGTGATTGGGTTTCTATGAAGGTTATGGATTCTTTTTATATTTTTTTAATATTTTTGATTGAATACTCCATAATTTTGTAGATTTTTGTTTAAATTGAGACATTATAAGAGATCAGAAGAACTGGTCTATCTCTGGAGGTCTAATTTTAAATTAAAATACTTTTACATATTTTCATAATACAGTTCCATCAGTTATTTATTTCAGTATTCCTTCATAAACTATTTGTGTTAGTTATGTAATAGTTAATGAAAAACTACATTTTCTTTAAAAAACCTAGAAAAAAGACTTTTGCATTCAGTTGTTAACCTCCATATCCTTACAGATAGTATTTTTCAACAGGTGTGTGTGGTCATGAACCACAGAGAGTAAACTTGAGGATTTGTTGGGGAATTATAAGTACAATATGATAAAAACAACTGTCTTGAGATTAGCATAGAAATAACGCTTGGTTTTTTGTTTATTCCTTGGGATATGATTGTTGTGATAACATCTCCTTCTAATAAAGTATCCATAATTGCCGTCTATTTTGTGGAATGTAATATTAATATTACTGAAATCCTTCTGCACCTGGATTTCAATTAATGGACGACATGAAATATTGAGTTACTCATTGAGTTACAGGAGTCAACAAAAATATTTTTTCAAATATGTCGTTATAAAACCTCTTATAATTCCCCATTCAATGTCAAACTTTTATCCTATATAAAGAACACGAATGTTTGTAAACAAAATTTGAGTAAGATTTTTTTAGATATATAGTTGCATCATCATAAATATTCATGATGGAGCTTGCAAATTAAACTTAGTAAGATAACGATATATTCAAATATTCATAAACTTAATTATACAACAATTTTTTTAATTATAGGCAAAGCATATTGTCAAATGTTTATTAATTACGAGATAAAAAATTAGAAAACTACAAAATGAGCAATCACCAGTGTCTAAATAGTCTCAATGGGTCACTTAGTTTCAAATTGTATGCTAGTAGTTTGTATAACATTTTTTTTCATTGTGTAAAAACTAGGTAATGGTCTATGAATTTTAACATTTTGATGTAAATTTTAAATACGAAAGGTATTAGTTATTGTAATTACTAAACAAATTAATTTACTTTTATTTTATTTTCATCTAACTAACAAGTCAGAGAATAAGTATTTTGAAGTAAGATCACAATATTTATATTTATAATTAGTGAAATGATTTATGTATAAAATGTCTCATCTAATTTTATGTATATACATATATTTATATTGGTAACTAATTATTTTTTGAATTAATTTGTTTAATTTAATATATATAGCTTCCACACCGTGTCAATTGTTCATATTTATTTGATTGAATTTCTGTGTATAACTTTATATTAATATTTCAAATAATAATTTGTCAGTTTTTTTTTAATTCTCCCATAATTATTTAACTAAATATACAATATGGCCAGCCAAGATTTAAGTATAGTTAAAAAAAGGACATTGGAAGGTCACATGGGAAGTACCTTGTAAAGAACAAAATGTTTATCCTTGATGGCTAGTGTAAGCAGGGATTTTTTCTTTTTCAGTAAGGGCTTTCTTTCTACTTTTTTGACAGTCTTACTCATTTTGTTCCTTAAATTCTCTAGTTATTGACATATATTCATTGTTTTAGTCGTGTTAGTCAGGAAGGCCATCTAGATCTCTAACTAGTGAATCTTTACACTCGAACCATCTACGGGCTTTCTTTCCAAGGTATCCTTGGCCTCTTTCAAATAATGGATAGAAAGTTTTCTGACACTATGGAAAATACATTCTACCCTCTGAAAATCAAATTTACTGAATTTGATGATGTGTTAAAAATTTGAATATTATTAATTTTTAATTATGAATCTTTCAAATTATTTAATTAGAATAATTAAGTAAATCATATAGACTGTTGTAAATACATGAATAACACACTTAATTCGAAAATTAACTTTCTTATCCTATTTGCAAATAAACAAACAAATAATGGAGATACAATACATCTGACTGCTCAAAAGTATATATGAAAATCAAGATAACAGAGCTAAATAAATGATTTTATACCATTTTCACAATATTCGCAAAAATTGATAGCAAATAATTAGTTATTAATCTGAATTTTTATCAAAAATAGCATAATTTATAAAAATTATAATCAATATTTTTAGAGGATATTGGATCTCGGGAGATGGAGGTGAATGTACATACTAGAAGGTGAGTATATTCCTATAACCTGTATATATATTGATATACTTATGCAAGTATATTTATCTGCTTAAATAGTAATTTAATAGACATTCTGGTAAAGACATTTTTTTTAAATTGTTAATAATGTTTTTGACATTTTTTTATGTATATGTTAAGCTTTAACAAAACTTCCTTCTCATTTCATTTGAATAGTTATGATCATATATTTATATTGAACTTCACTACATACTTACGCAGGGAAAGTACTGAAAAACAGGTACATGTTGTCCAACGCTCATTAATATTTATTAATGATTAAATCATAATTAATTCGTGCATTTCCTGATGATAATTATATGTTAGCTGAATTCGTGGGCCTTGCTTTTCTAATGTTTGATGAATAATTTAACTTTTTGTAATAAT
Source organism: Lepeophtheirus salmonis (assembly GCF_016086655.4). NCBI lineage: Eukaryota > Metazoa > Arthropoda > Copepoda > Siphonostomatoida > Caligidae > Lepeophtheirus > Lepeophtheirus salmonis. The sequence goes on along the minus strand of NC_052131.2, from coordinate 13,185,203 downwards.
TGTTTCAAATAATAAGCCCCAAGGGCCATTGTATATTTTGGTTGTCTATTAGGACGGTTTCATTTAACTTATTTCGAATTTTCATTACGGATGGTTCGGGTAAAATGGAATATTGTAAGAAAATGACTTATGCAAAACTTCACTCTTGATCATGCCGTCTTTAGGTTGCATATCTAGTTTAAAGTTTGAAAAGAGACAAAAAAAAGATCAAAATAAAGCATTTATCCATATTTTAGATTTTTTATGATAATTCACATTATTTTAACCTATAGAAAATATGAATATTTTTTTTTTTGAAAGCTACACTATGCAACAAAAAGAAATAACCAAACAAGGACGTTAGTGTATCTCCTTTCAGAAAACTTAAAAAAATGAAGCGTTCTCCATACAAATTTTCTTAACTTTTTATCCCTTTGATTTTCCTCAATGAGAAAATCTTAGAAAAAAAATTTAAATATAATGTTTATAAATCAGAAAAATGTCCATCAAGTATATTTTTTACAAGATTACTAAAAATTTATCTTTGGTAACTATATTTACTAAGTAAAGAGTGATTGACTTTTTCCATAATTTGACCTATATTTACTACCTAAAGATGACCTCGTAGTATAATACAATTTTACATAGTTAATTTTCATACAATATTACAACTTTTAATTGTCTATAAAATCAGGTTTTTTTTATTTCTGCTGGAATTTTTACGGTTTTGTGTTAAAATAAGCAGATGTGGCTGTTTTATCGAATTACAACATTGCAAAACTTGTTCTTTCTCCCAAAACAGTATTAAAATTATGGCACACCTTGGAATTCTAGACACATGGAATAATTACGCATGGATCTAAGCTTTTTTCCCCCATCATGGAGGATGGACTTAAAAATTAAATTGACTCCTCTTGTTTTTAAACCAATCAATCCATTTATATTATCCGCATACAGGATGTATAAGTATTTTATGGGCACACTTAATGCATAGCTGTCCTAAATTTACGAAAATAATACAAATCTGTAGTTTAAAAAATATAACAGCTATAGAGCAATAATAACAATAGTTGACTAGGTCATATGAATCATGCTCAATTCTCCAAATGCTTTAAAGTAGAAGCAATTGTCAGTAAAATCGAATAAATAATTTACAATGACAGACACCATCAAGTTCCAATACCAAAACTCACAGAAAAAGTCGTAAAAAGGCCCCTCCAAATTTTTTGGGAAACGTTGTAGAATACAGACAAGGTTTACTTATTTCCTTAAGAATTTCCTCGTCTAAGAATCAAGAAATATAATTAAAAACTTCAAAGTTTTAAACGCTAATACTGTTTTATAACTTGAATATTAATAATACCTAGCTTTTTCTATCGATCTCCCTGTGTTTGGTTATCAATGATTACATTTAGAATTTTTTCTTTATCAATTTGTGCTATCACGTTTATTATTTTAAGTTTTAATTGATAATTCATTTTCTATATTTGGTATTACATATGAATTTAATTTTTTTTTGTTAGAAAACAATATAAAACAGTTACTATCAAAAAAAATATTGGGTCAATGAGATAACCTGGCCCATTGACAAAAATTAAATAATCATGTTGTATGGGACTTTATACTTAAAATCTTTTTTTGTTAATGTTGGGTCTGTCAAAATTATTACACGCAAACCAACAAAAATAGGATCCAGAATGACCGATATAATAAAAATGAAGTTGCAGAGGAATAAGATATGCTAATATATTTCATTTATAAACAAATATCATCCAACTCTGACATTTACAATCCTGTCAGGGTATTTAAAGCAAGAAATATAAGACTACTTAGTCATAAATTAAACAAACGTATCAAATAAATATTATAATTAAAAGTAGAAAGGAGAAGAAAATCCATTGTATCAAGAAGTGCAAATACATAACAGTTAATAGAATCCTCTATCTCTTTCTGTTTTGGATTTATTATATCCCAAAAAAATAAATAATGAGATCAATAAATGAAAGAGTCAGAAGGCTGTGTACTGTGTCTACGCATGAATAATACATAGTGCATTCAATACTAGCACTTAATTTATTCATTTTGATAAATGTTTTTAACTCTTCTTATGTGTTAAAAAATGAATAAAAGACGGCGATCCGTAAGTCTGTTAAACCACATATTAAAAAATAATATTTTATTTCGGCAGTTTGCTACTTTTTGAGAAAGAAGAAAAATTAATGGTTGGTTGGTATTTTTATGGCATATCAAAGAATGCAAAAGAGAGATAAGTGCAAAAATGAAGAAGAAAAAAAGAAAATGACATAAAAGAAAAGAAAATAATAATCGTAAAATTTGCAAAGGCAAATTAATCAATCAATATGACGCATAATACATACATATATTTTTAACGTGTGGATTTAACAATATAATGCATGTATAGAGAAATGTTTTAGAAAGCATTTACATATTAATCGATCTGACTGTACTAATTAACTCTAATAAATTCACAAGCATATAATTTTACTAATGTTTAACGATCAAGTTTTTTTCGATGAAGTCAAATAAAGTTAAATTGTTAATGAGACATTTGGTGCGTTATGAATTGACATTGTCATCATAAAATGAGTAATTTGAAAGGTTTATATTTTGTTTATGAGTTTACTCATTATATATCTTTATATTTTGTTTATGAGTTTACTCATTATATATCTTTATATTTTGTTTATGAGTTTACTCATTATATATCTTTATTTGTTTTATTTTAAGAGCAAAAATAGACAATATACCGACTATCGTAGAATAAATGATCAGTTTTGATAAAATGAATAAAACTACGTTCAAAATAGAGACAAAATTTTTAAAATAGGTTAAATATTAATAATTCGGGCAATATAATAGCTGTAGTAAAAAAATATCCAATATTTTTTATGGAGTTTTATCCCTTATTATTTGTATTTTCATTAATACTTATATCCTTGTTAATCAAAACTCTGTCTCGACAATTTCCTTTAATTGATCCACATTTTCAGTCTTCCGCAGCTTGGTGCATCTTTATATAAAAATTAACGGAACGGCGAAACAAAATTGGGCTAATTGGCTATTACAATATCAGGACCATAAGCAAAATTCACAATTTTAGCCGCTTGGTTTGCCTTTTTGTCTTTATTGTTGAAAATTGTAAAATATGGCCTATTTTGTCTTGGTTGTAGTCATTCATTGACATGCACTCAAACAATACTCAGTCAAACAATCTTAACACTGTCAAAAAGTTTTTTTTTTTGTACGAAATCATATCTTTTTGAAACCATCTAGTGTTAATAATTTTTCAACAGCAGATACATATTACTAAAACCATCCGTTGGAAAAAAAATGTAGTTCTTTTTACGGAACCTGTTTTGTGAAATAAAAAAATTTTGAGACTCGAAGGTATTGGCAATACAAGGAGGGGAGGGGTGTTAGGAAATTGTAATTTGCACACCCATTTGTGCAAAAAAAATTGTTGTTTGTCTAGTTTATAATATGGTATTGACTCTACATTTCTAATATGATCTTATTAAAGTCTAAAATAACTTTATTAAAACGTGCCTGTCTAGATCTTTTTTAAAGTATAAGTCTAATTTTATACATTGAGCTCCAGTTTGGGTATTTAAAGATTGTCAAGGCATAAATTTTGTCCAAATTTAAAAAAAATAAACGTCTCAAAACGAAGAATCGTATTCTAAGTCCAAGAACCTTATAAAAGTTATGTAAAATACTTAATATGTTTTAGCTCCAAATATGTAGAAATAAATTGTCTGATCGTAAGTGTGAATTTTGTTAATCAAGAGGTAAAATATAACCGTAATTGTTCTCATCATATTTCCCATTCCTAATAATGATATGAGATAAAGGATTAACATAGTGTAATAAAAATAGTTTAAGCACATAGTCAAAAATTTAAGGTGATACTTTTTTTCCTTCCTTAATATACTGATGACATTAGAAATTTGGATAATAAGAAGTGTGACTAAAAGATTAAAGGTTTATTATTTTTTTAATTACCTAATGGATCTAAGAAAATGTTAAAATTAAACCAAACTAATCTCAACTTTGTTCAAAACATAAACAAACTAATCTACTTTTATCCTGATTTATTTATATCTCTTTTAAATTTAGTGTAGTTTCTAAAAGGTCCTCTTTAAGCATTCAAAAGTTAAAAAAAAATATTGAATATTTTATTTTTAAATTTGGGGTTTCTTGTCAAAAGTTCATTTATAAAAGTTCTATGAAAATACAACAAAAAAATTTTAACATGTCACTTCTTATTTATATCTCATGGTATGTAGTCTTTTATTTCATATAAAGAACTGCTATTCACTCATTTATTAATGTATATTTTTTAGCCACTTAAAAAAAATATTTAACATTAGTTTATTCATAATTAACATTAGAAGCCAGTTTAGGTTTTAAAGAAATATCTTCGTAAGGTTATCATAATTTTATAACTTATGTATTTTTAATTTTTTATGACAAATTCAAAATATTTCTGAATTTAAAAAAATATAACTCTTTTGGGTCAATACCTTAATTTTAAAATGTTTAAAAGAAATTTTATATTGTAACAGTTTTAATAATTTAAATTACTTGGTATCTACATATATAGAAACTAAACAAATTTATCTATTAATCATTTCACAGTATATATTTAATATTATAGTCACTGCTTTATCATCCAACAAATATAGCGAATGGTCAATTGATGTTTTAAAATCCACCTTAGCAAATTGACAATAAAATAAACTTTTTATATTGGTTTGCATAATTTTAATAAATATAATTAGATTTATAAAAATAGGTTCGGGATTGATCTGTCAGCATGCTTAATTTAGTTTATGATTGGAATTACAAATAGGGAAGTAAATTTCTTGAGTATTTTTTGTTTATTTTCCATTCAATAAATACACATGAGCAATTTGTAAGCTAAAAGTCCTTTTAAGGTTATAGTATAGTATGGATATATTTGATACGTTGATATGATCATACTAATTTTATAATATATAAATGTAAAATAATATTGTCAATAAGTTCTAGCAATAATAGCATTAACAACCAATAAGAGTTGTGAAACTTCATATCAGGATTAAATTCCCTGTTTGTGAATAAAATAAACAAATTCTGTCGTTCTTATACAAAAACGTATGTTTTCTGTCAATGATTTTATTAATTTCCTTGTTTTATTGTGAATATTTCATACTGGTAATGATATCTTTACGTTCCCAATTTAAAATTGTATCTTTCTATCCATCATATCAATGATATTTTGTGGGATAGACCTAAAATAAAATTTTCTGGTAGTTTTTTTCAAGGCTGTCATTGCAATAAAAACATAATTTTATACAGGAAAATTTATAAAATATTTGTCTTGATCAATAGATTTTGATGAAGTTTCCTCTTTCTTGTTAATGATTTTCGGATAAATTAAATATATTTTTGTTTTTTATTGTTAGTTATGATGTAAATCTACCAATTATTTGTATTCCAAGGATTTGCCTTAACATATATAATGGGGGTGTTAAATTAAAAAAATTAAATTATTTAACAACGAAACTGAAATAATTACCAATTTAAAATGATTAAAGGATATAACAATAAAAATAAAAAGTAATCAAAATGAAGCTCAAATTTCCCATTAATACATAAAAAAGTTAAAATAAATAATATAAGCTATTCACATAGCTATATATTTTTCTTATTAATGAATATACTCAATATGTTTTTGAAAAGCAAGTTATTTTTGGTCTCATTGGCAACTTTATAAAATTTTGAAAAAAATTCAATTTTCTCATATCCATAAAAAAAACTTGTTCCATAGTTGAATATTATCCAACTTGTGCCCAATGCTTTTTACTTTAAAAAAATCAGTAACAATGAATAATTGTATATAGCAGAGTAGCTCAGAGGACAACATGCTCAGAAGATTTTATTTTCTAGAAATCAAATTGTATTGATTCACAGTTACTCCTAGAAAATTAATAAGCACTATATTTATTGACTTCAAAGGCAATTCCTAGGTCAGATCCAGTAATTAATATACTAGAATATTTATTTATATGTATATAAGCTCCTGGCAGATATAAATTTAGTAAGATCATAGGAAAAATTTATTTTTCTAGCTTAATGTGTACATATGTACACACTTTGAGTAAATTGAATTTATTTATAATCAAGTCAAACTTTTTATGCATTTAAAGTTACATCTTTTTTAAAGTTTAATCTTTAATGTTCATCACATCCTATCAATATAAGTAATCGAATTCAAACTATAACGAAGTTAAATATACTTGTATTTGAATTAAAGATTACTGAGACACCTTTTAATTCTATCTACCTACAGCTATTTATCATGAAGGCTCATAACTTGTATGTGTCGGGAAGTGCACCAATTTTTAGACAATTTTAAAAACTTAATTACTCAGCGTATACTACAACAATTTGATTTGTTTTACCTTCTGCAAAGAGCCAAGAGTCTTTTATTTTTGCTTACCTTAAATCAAAAACATTTAGTTTATTAAATTGTCGATCGAATGATTTTGAAAACAAAACATTGCAACCTTGCTTGCCAACAGTCTTCAAAAAATCAGTTATTGAGGCCAAATATGACTCAAAGGCAACTGTTGACCATGTGATGGAGTGAATGAATATGTATAAAGATATATCCGAGCCCCCCAGAAATGCCTGTACAAGAAAATTTAATATGGACTCTATAGTCAAATACTTGTTCAATAACTCTTGGCCTCCCTAATCAACAGATCTGAATTCCTTGGATTATATTTTTAGGTGGTAAGCAGAGTCCCAGGCTTGCAGAGTCTGACGTCCAAATATTGAAGCCTTAAGGTATTATATGTATGAGTAGTGGCTTTCTATGTCAGATACATACATCACAAGCACCTACAGAAAATTTGACCGCCACTATTTTTATCTACAGTGCTTTTAATCAAGTTTAATTATTATTATAAATTATATTTATAAAATTGTTTTGGATATTAAATGTATACAAAACTATCCATCATGTTTGATTTGTTTATTTTAGTCTAAAAAATTTGCATGACACGGTTTGTCTATGGATATTTACATTTATGGATATGCTAATGAAAATAAAATTCATAATTTTGATATATTATGTAACTAAAAGAATAGATTTTACATATATCAATGTATTCTTTTACTTTCCCTTTTATTGGATTTTTTATTATAAAATAAAAATTATTTAAAATCAATTTAATCTCCTTTTATATTCTTAATAATAATAGTCATATTTTATTTCAAAGAATTTATGTCATTGAAATAGGAGGAAGAGTGAATAATATGGGGAGAAGTAGGAAGAAAAAAAACAAAACATGAAAAACCCATTAGTTCTTAATGCAATATTGAAAAATATAGTTGAAACAGGAGGCAGGGGGAGAAAAGGACTTCTCATATAGTATGAATTTTGAATCATTTAAATGAATACATATATGTAGATTTATGACGTAAACACTATATAGAAATATTTGTAAGCCTTTCCGAACTTAATCTTTAAAATGAACGTGAGTGCTTCCCTGCATAAAAAAATTGATATTTTTAGTAATTTAAAACTTTAATTGCTTTTAATATTTGTTACAAAAGATAGATACTATATTCATCAGTGATAAAATTAACTATCAATATATTTTTTACCTATTAAGTTATAATCTGAAATAGTATTAATATAAAAATATTATATTTTGTTTATTGTAAAGTATTATAAATAAAGTATTTCTAAAAGTGTACCACTGCATTGATGTAGGTATCGGAATTTATAAGAATCCGTCTTCTTCAGTTATAAATGATCGGAATCGTCTCCATACCTACGAATACACCAATATCTTGTACATTTGTTTATATACATAACCAAGCAAAAAAAAAATATATTGGTTTAAATAGTTAACAAATAAATAGAATTATAGTTTTATTATTAATTTTCTTGAGTAGCCCTAATCAATAAAAAGTTCAATTTAAAAAAAATTTAAATCTAAATCAATGTAATTTATTTTTTATTATACAGATTGTAATGGAATTGGCTCAAATTTTTGATATCCGTACAATTTTTATCTGTGAAAAGATGTTCTATATAGAACAAGACATCTCTCAAACTTATTCAATTTCTCTTTTTAATATTCCTCATTTGAGTATTAGGGGCGTTTGTAGGAAGGGGCTTAAGTGCCTATAACCTCCCTCAAATCAAGGAATTTTTGTTTAGATCACGGGAAAATTATCGTTTTTGGAATAGTATTTTAAAGGATTTCTTTAGTAAAAATATAACCTTTCCGCTCAAAAAATATCACCCTGTAGACATAGCTGTTAGATAATTACAAATAAACAAAAGAAAAAGTTTTTCAAACCTCGATTCGTAGTTAAAAAGTTATTTAATTGCACAAAAACTATATAAGTTCTACACCAAAACATTGGTATATAAGAAATATATGACAAATTCAGAATTGACATTGAAGATGAGGAAAAAATAGGATACACCCAAAATTATTTAAAGGATATTTCATTCTTTGGGGTGGAAGTAACGAATGTTTAAATTTGCTCAAAATTTAATATAATTTTTTTTAAACATATTTTTCCCCCGAAGAAACTTACTTATAAAATCAAGTGAATCCCTCATCTAATATTGTGTTTTTTTTAATTTAATGTCATAAGTATAAAAAACTTATTTTATATATATATATATATGTATTTATTGATGCAACTTCCTTTGTAAGTACATACATACATTTGGAGATGCATTAAGTTTTTTTCGTTTGAAATACAACACGTAACTTTAAAATTAATTCCTTTACTTCTTTCTTTCTCATAACAAATACCGTTGCATGGTTTTATGAGTTTAAATGAAAATCAATTCATTTTTCATTCATAGAATACTTAACCCCTTTCTATTTTCCTTCAAAAACTATTGTGCTTACTTTTTTTTTTGTGTTACAAAAAGCCCATTACAAAAATCCGTAATATGAAATATTAAAAAGAAAATATTTCATATCCAAACATTATGGGTCAATGTTAAAGTATTAATGAACATTTTTACACTTTTTATATTTGGGGCATTCCATGTCAAATCGACCAGAGCATGTAATCCAACCGTCTCAGATTTGGATGATTTTTAAGTACACAAACTCAAATTTATGAGTGAATTATGTGTGCCAAATTTCAACAAGTCATTTTTAGTCGTTCATAAGATAAAGATACTCGTCCTAGTCCCTTTTTGAGCCAAAATTTTCAAAGTCGTTTTTTTGTCATATTCAATTCTAAATATGAATTCAAACATAGAATATTTATTTCAATGTCTTATTACTTTAATTTTTTTCTAAAATCTTTAAACTCTGAAGGTAAGGAGACTGCAGAGGTGTAAGAAAGTTCGTTCGTGGATTAAGTCAAATAGATCCACATAAAAAAGTTTAACTGACAATAAGATTTTCACCTTGGACCAGGTATACAACTGTCGGAACGACCGTTGGTTCGGAGGATCACTAGAGGAGGTCAAAGGGGTGGTTTGTACATAATATCCGGCCAAAACAATGGTTCTGGGGATAAAAAAGGCCACGAGGCCTACTACAAGATACTGAGGTTCACCATACTGCTATGGCTCAAGGCCACCTACCCAGAGGATGTGTGGATCCAAGATGGTGTACCCTCACGCAACAAATGCCAGAAATTTTGCACCTACAAAAAGGCTGATTTTTGACACAAGGACATGTGGCCATCATCTTCACCAGATTTGAACCCGTTGGACTTTGCTGTGTGGGGTACATTGGAGAAGGAGACTAACTTGACATCTCACCCGAACGTGGACTCCCTGAAGGCCGCCATTGTGAAGGAGTGGAATAACTTGTCTGAGAATTTCATCATCAACTCTTGCATGGTTTTCTGCCGCCGTGTGGAGGCTTTGACTCCTGCTGAGGGCGGCCATATTGAGTGAACATGTTCACAAAGATTGTGTCTCAAAGTTTTGATCAAAATAATAATAAAATTATTGACATTTTTCTAAAATCTGTCATTCAGTCCACGTTGTGCTTCCGAACCCTGTAGCTCTCAGGCTGGTGTCTCAAAGATAATTTACTTTTATCGTTTTTTTAATTATATGTTTCCCCCTTGCCATTAAAAGGTCAATAAATCTATTATTGTTCCCATAGACAAATTTAATGACGTTTTATAAGTACAATCAGGTCGCTATAACGGAATCAGAAAGGTAATATTTCGTATTAAAAAACTTTTAAAACAGTTTTGTGATTGTTGGACAAAGTATTGTTTGAGCGCGCGTCAAATATGGACACCAGCATAGAGAAAATACGCCATATTTTTCCTTTTTTCTGTTGATAAAGACAAAAACGCAATCCAGGTGCTCAAAATATGAATTGTGCTATTACTCTTGGTATTTAACATTCAATCAGTGAAATTTTCCTCCGGTTGATTTCGTTCCGATAATTTTGATGTCACCACGCTCTGGAATACCAATTGTCAACAATGTGGATAAAATAATGGAAATTATTGAGTTCAACCATCATTAAGAAACTGTTTTGATTGCCAAGGAGATAAACACACATGTATTTTTTTAAAATACATTAAATATAACGAATCTCTTTTTACTACACCTAATATATGAAGACGTCTTTGAATGATATACTTTTGTATATTTGTAATAAAACAATTAAATAAGCTAAAATATTTTATTTTTAACTTTAATGGAATGAAAACATCCATGAATAAATAAATAACTAAATACAAAGTTTATACTCTATTTAGGGGTTTTATGGTCATTATTTGTTTTGTATGTATTATTCATTTTTTATCTTTCTCTACTTTCTTTTAATTCCAAGTTCCATCTATAACGTAATACTTTGTTTTACTATACCTCAATTAAAATGAGTCAAAACAATTAACAATTCCTAAAATATTCAATAAAATCAAAAATCTATTGACAAAGGAACAAAAAAAGTTTTGAAGAGACATACTTTTTAAAAAAACTTGGATTTCTAAACACCTGTCGAAATTAAAAAAAGATTAAGTATATTAGCGTGTTGCTAAAGATAAGAATAAGAAAATACTTTTAAAAAATCATAGTAATTTTTAGAGTTATATTTATTACTGTTAAAAGTAAATAGTTATTGCTAATTATTGATTTGAAAATTGACAGATATCAATTTGATCCTGAAAAAAAAAAAAAAAAAAAAAGACAAGTCTATGGAACAAAAACAATTATTTACAAATAATGAAAATAAATAAACGCATATACAAAAGCAAATATGAAAAAACATTCTTATTTTTAAATAGCTATTTATCCTTCATTTCTTACAAAACTTGATAATTGCTTGCTTAATTATTTCTTTCTTGTTAGGAAATGGATGACTATGACTCCTCCAGTTCTTATCTTCAAATATTAACACACGTTCATTACTGGGGACCCACTCCCACATAAAACACATTGATATTTTTTCAATCATGACCATTATTTGGTTTCTACATTAACTTAAACTAAAAGATTAATAGAAATACAAGGTTAGATTATCATGTAATCGGGCTTGGTATACTTTTCAAACTGATGTATTGTACCGACTGCTAGGCAACAGAGGCAGATCTTGACATGCAACTACGCATTAACTATGTCGTCACTATGGCTAGAATTTTCAATTTAATGTATCGTAACGACGGCTGGGCAGGAAAAACTGATTTTGACAAACATACAACCACTCATCTACGATGACATCAATATCGAAAGCGTGGTGGAAGTCAAATATCAGTTGCATACGCGTTATTGTAAAACCTTGTTTCTGGTAAACTTGGGTTTACATATGATTTTATTCGTATTTATTCATTTTCTATATTAAATAATTCAACATTTGTAAATCTATGTACCTATATATGTAACTCCATACAATGATAAATTATTTAGAAACTAAAATAAATAATTAAATTGTATTATAGGGACTTTGTGAATTCTTGATAAAAAATTTTATAATTATTTTTTCAAAAATATGAGGCTTCAAAATAACCGTTTAACAAATTTTGCACAATATATCTCATTTTCAATTTCTACTTTTTTTTTTGCAACATACACGATATCTCGTAATAAAAAGAATGATTGATAACTTCGATAAAGTTGGACTGTGATTCAAATACTTTGAAAGATAATCAGTTGGTATGGATAGCATTGACTATATTTAGTCCTCATTATGTAAAATAAACAATTACAAATATTACAAGAATTACAAATAGACTGTACAAAACCGAAGGGAATTTATCAACTTCGAGTCTTTTTGATCAATGTTAATTCATGCTCATGATTGTGTCTACGAGAATGAACGAAAATGATTCATGTATTTATCCTTCCCCTAGGATTAGTTTACTGTTCCAAGAATTTTTGGAGAAGGGGTGTCAAACGTAATTGAGCTATTATAATAATTTTTCCCCATTTCTCTGCTAAGCTATTGGTACAATCAGTTATGATAATGGACGCTTTCTAGAAAGGGCAGGGACTTAATCAAGGTAAGCGTATGATGTACGCTAACTGGGAATTCCTGGCTTGCTTGGAATAATTATCACCGCTGATCCATGACATGAAGGAAGTGTTGGATTTGATATGTAATCCAAACCTCTAAGTAAAAAAAAAAAAAAAAAAAAAAAAAAAAAACTTGATCCCTTTAGTGACGTTCAGCCAAGATCATCTAAGAGCATCACAGACCTGTTACTGACGCCACCGATATTTATCATCTAAAAAGAGATTCGTTGTGTGAGTATTTGTGAATTTAATCGACATTAAGCTCTCTAACAATGGCTTATGCTTGTATCTTTATAATGTCGTAATTTTAGGATAAAGTAACGAACAGAATGAAATCTACTTCTCCAAGTTGAGATTTCGACATAACTCTAACGCGACAAAAACTTTAAAAGTTACATTTTCATTGAAGCATTAAAAAAACAACAAAGCAAATATACTTTTTTATAAGAAAATTTATTATTTTTTTCTTCAAATGAATGTACAAATTTTTTTTAGGGTAAGGTGTCTATTTTAATAAAAGAGTCGTAGAAAAATAATTTAAATTTAAATGGGTCAGTTAAAAAAATCTCTCCATCGTAAATTAGTTTTACTTTAATTGTAACTTTTTTTAACATGTTCTTTTGTCATTTGAAGGTGAAAGTATTTATCAGAAAACAAATTAATATTTAATGTATCAAATAGTGGATTGAATTTTGATATAAACGTATATAAAATGATACTTTTTTCTGTGAGTGCACAAGATAGTTAAGGGGAATAAGCTTAAAAAAACTCACGTGATATCAATAGAGGTATATATTTGTATTCGTAGACATATAACATAACTATAAGTCTCTTATAATCAACTTTAGAACTAAATGTTCCGTATCAAATGTGTTTATGTACTTTTTGTGCTCATATAAAAATAGGGAAGAATAAAAAAAAATTGGTCATTTTTATGTTAGCTGAAATAATATATATTAATACACTTTTAGAATGTACAGGGTGGTCCAGAATTGGATTCCCATTAACTATTACGCCATTAAACATGTATGTAGATATTTTGATTTTGTAACGCTGATTTCTCTGATAAAATAATACAGTCGTGAGAAAGAGTACACACCGCAAATAAAATGCAAGAATAGTGTGTAGACAATTTTGAGGACTTTTGGCCATTCCTTTTACCTGATCTTAACCCCACTTGAGTCGGTAATATAGAGTTTGTTTGAGGGGAGGCCATGCAGTTTCCACTGTCAGCAAAGGGATCCCTGATGCCAGTTGCGATTGCCAGTTGTTAAAATATTCTGTTATATGTTGTGCGTACAAGCTGCAGGTTAGTGATGAGTGGAGTGTTCGCTATTTTTTAAAGTTGACCAAATTCAAAATTATCATGGATCATGAGATGTGTTTAGGTGTTGGTAGTACCCTCCTTTTTTTTCTGTGCCATCAAAAACTGTTACCCTACATCCGGTCAGTTTGTGTGTTCCAGAAGTATTACAAAATGAAGTCAAATTAAAAATAGAAAACAATATTGTTATAATTAAGGCTTAAGAAAAGAAAAAAAATATTCTATAATTTTTTTGAATTTGTTAGTATTTGTGATTGACTGTATTATGTAGTCGGTTTTGTAAGTAAAAACTCATGAAGTAATTATTGACGGTAAAGAGATAAAATTAAATAATAATGGATTTTCTATTTATTTAGCTATTTATATATTAAAATTTTTTCAAGAACAAGATACAAATAGCAATAAATATACATAGTTTTTAAATCTTTAAATAGTCGGTAGTTAATGGAATTATACTTTTGACAGTTTTTGTTCAATTTCGATCTTGAATGATTTGTAACAATTAATTTTTTTGTCTTTTCTCTTTATCATATGTTTTCGAGTATTCCTTTTATGTGATGCTATATATCTTTTAACGATTTCAGAATTCCACGGAATATTTGATACAGCTAAATCTTCACCTTGTGCACATTTTAATAATTGATTTTTTTTAATATAAAATATTAAAGATACTAAGTTTAGTAATTTTTAGGATTTGTATTCAAGATTATTCAAGCTAAGTAACTAGTTAGACACCTATTTAGAAATTCTTTTGTAGGAAATTTTTTGTTTACTTGACCTTTCTGTCTTTTTTACGATCTTCTAAGATGATATCAACTAGTTTGAATCAAACAAATAGGGACATTTCTGGATATGCAAAGCAGAAATTTGTCTGAAATAAAACCAATTTTTACATATCTTTCTTCATAGTTGATTTGCTGGTTTGCTTGATTTATTGAAAATAAAAATGATTCGATCCGTGTTTGATGTGAGGGAATCTTTATATTAATCCAAGTAGGGATTTAGACATTTATAATCATTAAAACATGTCTTTTAAACTCCACTGGTGGATTTTTTCAATGTATAATCTTAAAAGGGTAGACGCAGTTATAATCCATCTCGTATCTTGCAGTGTTCTAGGATGTTTAAAAAAAAAATAGTACATGGCCCCTTTTGTACAATCTGTACAAAGTACTATTGATCTCTGCTCAAACATTAATATAAATATTCATCTATGTCTGGTACATTTCCTTTGATAGCCACAAATTTAAAAGTGTACATTTTACATGAAAAGTTTGAAATTTGAATGCTTTATAAGATTTTAGCCTGTTTGTTTTCATTTCATTGTATTCAAATATTTTTTTTAAAGTCAGTTCATTTATGTGAAGTAAACAAATAAACAACACCAAAAACAAACAAATCCCAGAAAACATACGATCAAGAGAAAAGACAAAAAAAAAAAAAATAATGTTACAAATCACTCAAGATCAAAATTGAATACAAAACTTTTAAAAGTCTGATTTCATTAATTAATTTACTGATTATTCAAAGATTTATAAACTATTTATATTTATGGACATTTATAGTGTGTTTATGAAAAATTTTAAATATATAAATAGCTGGATAAATAAAAATCAATAATTATTTATTTATATTTGTATGTCGTTAATAGTTACTTCATGAGTTTTTACTTACAAAACCGACTACAAAATAAAGTAAAAAAATACTAACAAGTTCAAACAAATTATAAAAATAAATTGTTCTTGTGTTATGCCTTAATTACAATTAGATTTTTTTCTTTTTTTAGTTTGAACTCATTTTGTATTACTTTTGGAACGCTGGAACTTTGACCTGATGGACGGTAATGGTTTTTGATGCACAGACAAAAAAATTATGGTGGTCATTACCAACACCTATACACGTTTCATGATAATTTTGAATTGGGTTGACTGAAAAAAATAGCAAACACTCTAGTGATGAGGCAACTTCCCAAAGTTGTACAAAAAGAAAAAAAAATAAGCACATAGATTGAAATATTTTTTTTATTGTAATATAGTATTCAAACTCTAAAAAAGTAATAATTCATAGTGTTGTGGCCTTATTTAGAACTAAAAACTGCAGTCTTGACTTTGTACATTGCAGTTCAAAGGACTGCTGGTCTTAAAAACCGGTCCCTAAGACAAATATAAGTGGTCCTAAGACTGTCCGGACTAGAGCAAAACTGATAAAACACCATAAATACATATTCCTATACAAAACATAACCAGTGAATAATTTTAATATTTTTTTCGAACTCTAATTCTGAACTACTCTATAGATTTGTAATTTAACGTAGCTACAACCATATATCTACTTTTTCTTGGATTTTTCTCGAAAAAAAAATATATGTACTTTTTTTCTATGTGGTATAAAGTCATATTGAATCAGAGATTAGATATCCTTTCTTTTCCACTCAGTCTTTTTTTATGGTTTAACCAGACATTTTTATGGTTAAGTGTTATTTATGAGAAAAAAAATGTTTATTTAAGTTGTGTTCCTAGTTATATGTTTTATACATTTTCTATGGACGTAATAGAACCAAGGAGAAATTTTTTAATATACATACACACATGCACATTCATCTTCAAGTTATTATTTAAGTAGATCACTGGTGGTCGACCCATAGTTATAGATGTTCAATTAAAAAAAAATGCAAACAAAAAAATGTTATCTGGGTTTGATTTTTTTTTGGAACAATAATCAAAAAATTTTGAACTAATGCTTGGGCAATTTTTTTGGATTAAATGTCTTACTATAAAATGTCCTATCTTGTCAACTGAAAAAAAAGAGATATCACAACTGTATTCATGTTAAGCTTATTCTGAACAGAGTGTTGTTGCTTTTTTCAATACTCTTAATATTATTGATTAGATCAATGTAATAATATCCTATTTTTCAAATCTTTTATTAACTAGGTATGGCATAAATTTTTAAGATAAAAAAATAATATTTTTCATCCCTGAACAATTTTAAACAATACAGATAACATAGAGTTTTTTAATGACTTTTAAAAAAATATTATTCAATAACAACAGACGGAATAAAACAAATTTAGAAAGACGATCTTTTGATGCGTCTTTGTTTCATGAACCAAGGAATACTTTACTCGTGGAGCATACCCTTCTTTTCCCCTTTCCTTTTTCAATACAAACTATATACACTTTTTAGAATTTCTTTGATTAGTGGAATAGTAATGAAATGAAAGAGAAAATTGGATTAAAAAAATGAATGTAAAATAAATAGATCCACAAAAAACCCTGATTGTTTTCCTTTAATTCCTTATTTTATTTCATACTGTTATTCTTCTCCAAAAAATGGCTCTTATTTTGACGAAGTATGGAACAAATAGTTATTTATCGAAGCACTAAAGATATTTCTTGAATAAATATAATATATCTAGCCATGATATCACCAATGCAGTAATTAAACAAGCTATCGTAATGATGAGTAGAAGAAGGGTATCATTGGCAATAATTTAAAAGTCGTTAAACAGCATTATATATATTTATATTAAATATATATATATAATTTATACTAATTTGAATTTTTTCTAACAAAATGAAAAAAAAAAATGCATAACTGTTTTGCAATTACTTCTTGTTTGCAAAAGCTTTACTTTTGATGTGTATATTAAATAATAACGATTTTTATCATCATTGAAATTACTCTATTTTAAAAATTTAAATAAATATTGTTTCTTAACGTATGCTCTATTTGCAAAAAATATCTCTATATATTTTATGTGTATATGTATTATATTAATAATACTATTAGGATAAAACATACATATAACCGTTTATATTATATTAATGTGAGCCTGGCCAATTTTAAATAATTTTACAATCGTTGGGAGTTAGCTTAAGTTGTCGCTTATAATACATTTTTTATTTCTCTAAAAAATATAACTTTTTTTTAAAGCTATGTTACCCTGTATTTATTTTTTTGCCCCTGCCCATACATTTAATTTAATGATATCATGACGTCATTTTTACCTTTTGTCATACTTCTCATGATTTAAAAAAATAACTGCCATGTAATGTGAAAAACTTTAAACTTGCTACAAATCATATTAGTGACAACTCTGGCCATAAATTAAATTAAATTGAAGATATACTTTAAAGATTATCAGAAGAAACATTATAGCTTTTATTTTTTTAAATTTTAACAAACGATTTGCTACGCTACTGAGGAAAGTTATTGAGCTTTCGATATACACATACATAGACTGTTGTTTGTTTAATTTACTAGGATTTCAAAAACTTATTTTTTTAAATAATTTGTCAGTTCATTGTTAAACAGTTTTTTGAATCTCAAATGATATGTATTTTCCATATAATCTATGTATATCCGACCCAGATATGTTAAAATATTGAAAACATGATTATCGATTATAAAAAAAAATTGTTAAAATTTTATGAAAAGATAATATAAAAATAAATAAGTAAGTATGTCTTATTGATCAAAACTTGGATAAATAACCTTTGATATTTTGAAAAATGGATGTTAATAACAGCTTTAACTACATTATAAAAAAATATTGTAATTTTTTCAAAGATTATAATTGTTTTTTCTAGCTTGTTAAAATATGCTTTCTTTAATTTACTTTACTCAAAATAAAAACTGACTGCATTGTATGAAAACGACTATTTGGTTTGATAAAATGTATTTATCAGTTATATAAGAAAAAAAATTATATAAAGAAAATTCAAAAGGTACATACTTCATTACTTCAAAATAGCTGTGATTGTCATTTTTATTAAGATAAATTAATATTAATATTAAGATTGCGATTATTTTTCGTTTTGGAATATTGACTTCAGAAGATAAATATTTTTTGAATATTTCAGATTTTATTACTACATATATTAGGTCGAAAACCAAACTTTTTTTTTGTCTATAATTGTTGTTTTTATTGTATTAGAATACTTTGAACTTTATACTTCCATAATAAGTAATTTATTATTTAACCATAGAATTTCAACAGGATTAATACTTTAAACAGATGTGCGTCTGACCTCTCATAATTATTGATGTATCATCCCTTAGCGGCAATGATTACTTCCAGGCGGCCTAAGGCCTGGTACCCACTGCAGGTTTAGTCTTCTGGCTTGGCGTCCCAGTGATGGCTGACAGGGGATTTCAGGGCCTCAGTGTTTGGATGACGGCCTTCCCCTCGACATGCATCCAAAATTTGTATCAAGAGATTTGGCAACAGGGCTGTAGGCATCCATAAGTGTCAAAAAAGAGTTCATAAGAACTCAAAAGACTAAGTTAAAAGTATCTTTCAACGGAAGAGATTGGGTTCTCTCATTGCTGGTATCAAAAGTGACCTTGCCACTAACTTTTTGATAGTACTCTGTAAAGTTTGGTGTGAAACACCAAAATCTCTTGCATCGCTTGAGAGGATTGTCCTGGGCTATTTTTTTTCACTCCTCAAGGTCCAATTTGGCCTTTTTGACAGATTCCTTCTTTCCTTTCAACGTTTTGGACTTGATAACGACGTAAACGGTTGCCCAGGAGACGCCCAACTAACTGAAGTGGGTGAAATAAAAATTCGATCACGTTCAGGGTACATTTTTTGGACTAGTACCTAAGAAAGAGAGCTCAGATTTTTTTTTTTTAACAAGTATATGCTTTAATATATCGAAGTATAAATTAGTTTTAATCACTTAACCTTCATTAATTATAAAATTTGTAATTGTTCATATTTAAATAGACCACCTAGTACCTTAAACACTTCAGAGTATCTAAAAGTTTTAAAGTTCTTTTAAATTTTACCTTAATGTTTAAGTCTGAAATAACTGTAGTTGCACTTCTTTTAGTTGGGTAGTTTAAAGTTACTAGAAATATAATTGATTTATTTATAAAAATATATGATATATGGGTCATTCCATGAAAAAACGGACTAGAATCAAATTTCCTATATGGTACCAATGATAGTATTCCTATTCAGAAATGAAACATTGGTTCCCCAACTCAATTCAACTCTGAGTTTTGAGTAGTTTAAGATGAAGAAATTAGCATTTAAGATATTTTTTTATTTCTGATATATCAAAAATCAAAGTAATGATAGAAAGAAGTAAATCATTAAAAAGCTAAGAAAACTATGATTTTTGTTATATATAAAAAAAGTTATATATTTTTATGTTGCTGCTCTTTTTTTTAAATTTTAACAGTGTAAAAATTCATCACTTATGAATTTAAAAAAAGTGTGGAGAGGCAAAGTTATGGCTTTAGTAGTAATTGTTTGATTTATAAAAATAATAACTTCATATATTTTATAAAAAAGAAAAATAAAGTTTCATAGATCATACCCATATACATTAAATTATATAAATTCATTCAATAAATGTACAAAAAGTACTGCATATAAACGAAATCTAGGTTTTTTGTAAATCACATAATTACTACTAATTTAATAAAGTTGAAACACTCTATGCATCAAAATTATTACTAGTTATGTTCAGTATAATCAGTTAAATATCTTAAGTAAAAATGCAGCATTTCTAGAAATTAAAAGAGCATACCTTCATGCAAAAAAGGAAGGATCATTTAGTAATGTAACACATTATTTAGATTATGTTTGTTATTCTGCTCTAATAATAAAACATCAAACAACATAAAAGTTAACACGAAATAATGAATGTAAAATACCTGCAGTTATGTTAAAATATTCATCTGTATTAATTATTATTTTCTTGAGTCATTAAACATCTTATCAATATTAAAAGTCTTCTCTTTCTTCATTATCATAAAATATTCCTATGCAAAAGAAAAAAAATGTCAGAAAAATCTTGCATTTTAATAATGATAAAAATAGAACAATGACGATAAGAAAATAATTATATAAGTGTTAAAATATAATATATAAGAGGTTTTCTCTTGAGGCAATGGTGGTTCATTACTGTGTGTTTTTCAAAAATATGATAATAAAATATCAAACTGTAATTTGGTACAGTATGCATGACTCAACAGTATTAAATGTGAAGAAATATTTATCTTATTATTGAAGTTATATTCAATGCTTTAGGTTTATTACTTATTAAATTTTAGAAGGGAAATACAGAGTAAATATATATAATTTAATGTTTCTATATTATTTAAGAACACTATTTAAAAATTCCATCATGAATTTGTACTATATTGTAGGCTGGCAATACCAAATACGTTTTGTACCGTACTATACTATGTAGGTCTTGTGCAACATCCCAGCCCTTTTTAATGGGTAATGTAATTTTGTAAAATGTAAGCATTTTAAATTGTAATTCTATGAATTACCTAAGTCTAAATTTTTTTTTTATCAACAAAATACTATATTATTTTAAATATGATACAAAATATTTACTTATAGAAATTACCTTTATAGTGTAATCATAAAAGTCTACATTATGGAAAAGATTCATGATATCAGTTCTCAAAGGGATATAAGAATTTTGTCTTTATTATCAAAGAAAATGGATTATAATTATTATCACAGTTTAACTGATGTAGCACATATTATATGGATCTTGAATACGTTTGATAAGTTTTACTTGCAAAAAAATCACTTATTTGCAATGTTCATGATTGCAACTCCATTATATTTAAGCAAAATAATAAGGGGATTAAAATAAAATTTATTACTTACTGTTCAGGAATATTTGTCTACATATAAGAAAGCTATTAAATAAAGTGCGCGAAATATTTTGCAGCAGTCATTGAAATACAATAAATATGAGACTATTCAGAGCTGTTTTTTACCCTACTTAAATGTCCAAATGCAACTTATCGCTTCTCTTTGAAGTCTTTAACATACTTTTGTTTGAATAAAGTGTAGCAAAATTCCAAAGTCACCAAAAGTGCTAATTTCTGTGTTGAATTTTTAGCCTCAACTTATTAATGCATTCCAGCAAAACATACTCACAGTGAATTTTTCGAACTTTTTTGTAACCTCCCAGCTCCCCAGATTTAAATCTTTTGGGCTATTTTTGTGGTCCATTCTTAAGGCAAAGGCATTTACAAGACCTTATAATAATTTAGAGAACCTCAAAACTTCGCTAGTTAGTGCATGAAACCACATTAGTCTTGAAGTTGTCAGTGTCACTGTTTAACGGCAACTCTGAATGTTGGAACTGATCAAATTGAAGGAAACTTTTATATGTTACAGGAAATTAAATTAAATGACATGTAAGAAGTTTAAATGTTGTAATTTCGAAAATAAACTTGTTATTAAGGATTTACTGGATGTCTAAAAATTTTGAGCACCCTGTATTTATAAATTACATATTTTGCCTACCTAAATCATCAATTAAAATGCAATTACCCCCTTTGCCTCCGACTTTGTTCTTTTATATTAATTACTTCAATTGAATTTGTAAGTATTAATTATATTCCAGTACATCAAAACGAATGTTTAAATACTATATATATAAACAAAGGATATAATTTAACATGTTTAATTTTACTTTTATGTATATATACTATACATACATACATAATTTCATCGCAACTAACTACTTAGAAAGTTCTTTTGATACTTTTTTAAAGGAATATAAAATACTACTATCTTACTAACTAACAAGTGCATAACTAAATTAATTAAAATCCTGAACAAATATATAATTTAATATTAGTACAACTTATGTATGTATATATAAAAGAAATGCACATTATATTAAGATTAAAATACTTTTCATATTTTTATTAGAAAAAAATTACACATCTTAAAGAATAAACTAAGTTTGCTTGATGTACAATTGGATTAGCATATTTTATTACATATGCTGGAAAAATAGGGATACAAATTTCATATTTCAAAATTCCCATGCCTTTTAATGATTGATTCGTCGTTTGTTACAATCTATCTGTTTTGAGAAAAAATAATTAATTTCAATAATTGTTTGAAACGCAGAAAGTTTTGAACTAAGTATTCTTTGAGAAATACAAAATCAATTGTAATTCAGGTATATTCAATTTATGTTTTTTTTTTTTGTATTATTATTTGAGGCTTTTTTGTAGACCTAAAACGAAGGATGGTAACGACCCCCCTTAAAAGACGGTGGATATCAAAAATGATGCCCTTTTTTTAAATATTTGTGTCAGAAAGTTGTTATGTTTCGCAAATGATGATGGACCTTGGACTTCCTTCAAAATATTTTCTTGTCTAAAACGGGCAGAATTATATCTAATTCCTAATTGTGCTAGATTGTGTTATCTTTTGCCGACAAGTATTGACTCTTGTAATAAGTTGGTTGATTTTTTTTTCGTAGAAAGCAGTAATTGAGTACCTGGATTACATCCTGAAATTTCTTGAAATGGTAAATATTCCATTTAGTATTCAATATATACATATAGCATCTAGCAAAACTAATAATTGTATTTTATTTCTCAACGACGGGCTTGCCAAAAACTTCAGAATAGTAACCAGAAGAACTTAATTTAGCTAGTTGGACATACTATTTGTCTTGTTCCAATTTGAAATCATCACCTTCATAAATGGAGTTTGATGTAGACACAAAATAATGTCTCACTTCTTCAGTGGATAATTTCTTTTTTGGACATCCTTGCAAAATAAAAAACCTTGATCTCCGCCTTTTCATATACAATTGTAGAAAAAAAACATTCAATGAAATGATAAGATATCAAATATGATACCCACGTCTGTCTAGCTAGTGTTCACCATATCAACGAAACGGTTAATAATTTTAACTTTTAATCTTGTTTTTTGTATTTAATAATATGAATTAGGAAAATTCAATAAATCTTTAACAAATATAGTAAAGAAGTTTCTCAAAATATTTTATTGAAACCCCAATGGGTATCAAAAATGATACCCTCCTTGTTCTAGTGTTAAGAATCCAAAATATAATGATGAAAACTATCTCCTTTATGGATGAAAATAACCATAAGAATGAAGTTGTTTTTGTCAAATGTTAAAAGGGCAAAAAAATTGTGTAAGTTAAACCTATTGATCAAATTTTGGCTTTTAATGATAAAAGTAAATTGAGCAAATAAAAAAAAATTGTCCTCAGACAAAAATTTGTTGTTTTCAGGCAACTTAAAGAGCTTTATAAGTAAGCTGTAAGTAAATTCGTATGGAGAAAATATTTCCCTTTGGTCTATTTTCCTTTGGGCAATTTTCCACCTCATGCAATTTTACTACTACCGTTATTCAAATGAAAATAAATATAAGTATATTTTTTTGTTAGAGAAATCATGGTGTTTCCAAAATTGAGCGTGTAGAAGAAGTAAAAGTAGTAACAAGGTTTAATTAGATGAACCTGCAAAACGATGATCATTAACAAGTTTCATTTTATTATAAAATGTAAAACAAAAACAATCTTTTCGATGCTAAACATCCTCATGTAGGAAACGTGATTAGAAATTTTCTAAAATAATATACTAATTATACGGCTTAAAGCTTAACTATTCAATGCATCCAAAAATATATTTTCAATCAAAATGTATGTTATGGTATTCAAAAGAATTATAATTTATATTAATGTTGGTGAATATCTGTATCCCTCTTGATCAATTCCATAACTTCAATAAAATCATTTTTTGTAAATGCATAACCCCGTTTTCTCAACATTTATTAAGGTAAAAACTTTAACGCAATTTAAGAGAAATAAAATATGATTCTAGCAACATTGCATTTAATTATTTCATACTATAAGTATTCCTTATATAATTTATTGAATCAAAAGGTAAAAACATATGGATGATTTATGTGATATAAAGTTGTTAACGATTTGTTCTATTGTCAAAATAACTTATAACAAATTAATTTTAGATAATTTTCCTTCATGAACCACGAATAAATTTTAGATTTCTTACGAATGTATACATAACACTAATTTAACATTGATATTTTCTCCATAGTTCAAAAATTTAAATTTTTTAAATCTTATGGTATTTTTTATTTTTTAACTCACCTGGGCACTTCAAATTTGAAAATTGGTTTTCTAGGATCTTTCTAAATAATAATTTACCAATTTAACTTTTTGAAATAAAAAAAAACAATTTCTAGAGTGGTAGAATCTGAGAACCTTGATTATGGGTAATTGTGTCGATAGTGTGAATATCAATTTTTCAAGACGATGACGATATATCTCACCAATATAACTAAAAGTAGTGTGTTTTTAAACTTCGTCAACACCCCATATGATAATCTCCACCTTTAATTCAAAGTCCGGATTTTAATTCAATTATCTAAAAAGATCCTCAATACATTGACATTCTTAACTTACACTGTTGAAGTAGCTTTTTAATTTTTTTGTATACAAATCATTAAAAATTTACGGTTATCGCAATATCCAGCATCGTTTTAAAAACTTTGCCATGTGGATGATGTTTGAAAGTCTTTAATTTGTATTTCCTCTTCATAATATAATGTGATATTATATTATTATATCAATTTACAGCAATATACTTTTGAAGTAAAATCTTAAATCTTATTCGTATGAACATAAATATAAAATCATCGAAATAATTTACAGCATTTACATAAACATATCCATGTATATTTAAAAGTATTTTTATAGTATTAACATAAATTTTTAAAGTAAAATTTTTTAAAGCTCATTTAATTATTTTGGGGTTAAACATAGAATAAGCATGACAAATTAGGCAATAAGATTATATCTTATCCTATTCATAAGTTTTGTGTTGTCCGAAATAATATTTATTTTCAATTTACTTTACTTTTTAATGTATCTAAATCTAGTAATAGTTAATCCATAAATCTTTGTTTAAATGCTGGAAATGATATGTACATCATAAAATACCACAAAAAAAATAAATTTTTAAGTAAAATAAAATGAAAAATTAAATCTGCAGCCATAACGCTAATTTCTTCTTGGGAAAATTATAATATACTGTTTACAGTTGTTTCGAATGTTGCGCGGAACATTTATTGTCAGGAATTTGAATTTTTTTTTATACAAAATTTGACACATTTTGAAAAAGTATTTTTAAGTTTGACAACATTAAATGTTATTGAAAAAAAACCCGTTAGATAATGTTTATTTTCTTAAGCGATTAAAATGTTTTTTCATTTTTTTTATACATATATAAAACATATTGACAGGTTATTTGATTTTTTGTCAATTTACTAAAAATTTGACTGCAACTATTGACTTTTGATACATAAATTTTGTCATCGACTAAATGGTTTCAAAATAGTAGCAATTTATTAAAGTTTCACCGATAACTATAATTCAGTTAATTTGTATTCCTATAAATTTGAAAAAAAATATCATATATAGTGTCAAATATTTTATACATTATAGAAAATATACTATACAATTTTCCTTTCTAATCTAATTGCCGTTCAAAAGCATGGTATTTACTTTAATAAAATTTACAATCAAATTAGTAAGTAGTTTTAAACTATTAAAAAGGGTAGGGCAGAAAAACGTGGAATCGAGAGGTTGCTTGAGAAAAATTTCAATATTTCTCTATTTTCCTTCATAATAAAAAAAACTTGTAAACATGACCCTTATAAATTGGTCGCTCAATATG
This sequence comes from Lepeophtheirus salmonis, assembly GCF_016086655.4. Classification (NCBI taxonomy): domain Eukaryota; kingdom Metazoa; phylum Arthropoda; class Copepoda; order Siphonostomatoida; family Caligidae; genus Lepeophtheirus; species Lepeophtheirus salmonis. The sequence goes on along the minus strand of NC_052131.2, from coordinate 13,158,846 downwards.
ACGACCTTCAGTATCAATCAAAGCCTTACATCATCTTATCCTTTTTCATCTTCACCACCTTGAAGACCAGGCTCTTGGAGCAATTCACAATTTCCATAATACTCGGCACCTCAAATTCAGCATCTAGGAAATCTGAGATGCACTGGCTTATAGCTTTTTTGCTCACACATGATGCCAAGATGACTAAATTTTTATTCTTGTTTAATTATGAAAAAAATCACCTTGTGACATTGTCAAAAAAGGATGACTGAACCTTTTTATATGAATGAAAAAATAAACATTAATCAATAGTCTACGTTTTGATGCAAAATCTTGTACATTTACACGAAACTGCATTTTGTTAAAAGAAAAATTGATAAACTTTTAGCTTTATACAACCTACGAAATCATTTAAATCTGCCCTCAGGATAATGTAATTTTTTTTATATGCTCCTAAAAATCAATAATATGATACAATAATCAATTTCATATTGATTATCTTTGTTATATTAAATAGTGTTTATGATTGTCTAGATCAACGTTATGATCAATGGGTACAGCAATACATCGTAACTATCAAATTTGTATATTTGAATAAGCTAAGAGTAATTTGTATGCTGCTATGTTCAGGCAAAACAACATAATTTTTTTCCATAAATCTAAGAAAGTTGATTTTAACTTTTATATTTTGTTGATATTCTCTGTTGTTCACCAATCAAGGCACACTTATTTTATTCTGCCGCTTTCAAATTACAATCTTTCGACGGGATAATTTTTTTCAAAATTTACAAAATAAAATCTTTTGACGAGATTTTTTTTTATAAATTTATAAAATACTTTTTGATATCAGGGGTTATTCATAAACGTAAAAAAACAAACAATTTGTGTGTTTTGTCATAACAAGGCAGTCCAAATGACACGTAAGAAAATTTAACTTCAAGTAACATTGTGATCTCTGTTGTCTGGTATTGAGTTCTAAGGTAAATGGAAACATTTTGAAACTATCACAATAAGTTTTCAAATATTAAAGTACCGCCCCTTAATTTGAAGGTGGAGCATATATATTCAATTTTTAAAGCTTTCTAATTTTGCTGATAGTTGGATGATTTCATGAAAATCAAAATGGCTCTCTTTTTGTTTGGATCCATAAAAAGAGATTGATGAATATGCATGCAAAAAAAATAAAACACCAAAGACCATATTTCAATATAGATTTTATTTACTAAAAAAATTAAATAATTTAAAAATCTCCAATAAATAACCAGCAAAAAGTTACACATAGTGTAACAACGATTAGTAAAATTTATTATTGATTATTGGTTTCATTTTTGTACCCATTACTTTAAAAACAAACAATCCTAATTGAAAATTGAGAAATAATGGGGTTAGTTTATGTGTATTTAAATTGAAAAAGGTTTTAGTAAACATACGAGTTTTGTTCGCGTATATGTATATTACAGTGGTCCTTAAGAAACTATTTCTAGAATGTTACTTCTTCAAACATCTCTAATTGTTCTTTTTCAAAAGAAATTTGGGAGACTAAATTTGAGCACAATCAATTCACATTCAGACACTCGTATCCAAGAAACTGTAAATATCTAAACGGCATTTTTTCCCCCCAAATGAATCATTTTTCAAAACATATCACTTCTATGGCTCATCATAGGGAATAAAGTTTTAAGATTTACTAATTTTTGGAAAAAACTGTTATTTTCCCGTCTAAATCTCCTTAAATCATAACAATATAACACTTAATTTAAGTAAATATTTCAGATGAGTATTAGATCTTAACCGTCCAATAATGTTTTTGTTTTTTTCCATTCAGTTAGTAATCTGGATTAAACGGTTACACCAAAACAAAACCAATTTTATTATACTATACAAGGACAATATAGACTCACTGCCTATTTAAGTTTGTAACATTTTGTAAATATTTAATCAATTTTGTACCATTGAAATCAATAGTAGTGTTATAAATATTTGTATTATCTCAAGGCAATGATAAAAAATATATCCTTTGTTGGAAAAGTCAATTTTAAAAGTGTAAATTTGAGATCTCAGCAACAAATAGCTTGTTATTATCATAATTAAAAAAATAGAATTTAATTTTTTTATATGAATTATCCTTACTTATTTTTATCAAATTCTTAGACAAAATAAGTATTTATCAATTTTTTGATGAGGAATGAAAGAGATTTTTATAAATTTTAGGGGTATAGAAAATCTCAGTTCTCTAACAAAGGGGTAAACAATTTTATTACATATATTCCAACAAGTCAAAAAGTCACTATCAAAAATACATGTGCTAACTCAATATATATTTTTATTTTCATTCAAATTTTGCATTACCTATTTTTTTTATAAAAAAAAATAACAACAATGTGAGGCTTTGGGATCACTACTTTTTTTTTAAGAAAAGTATATATAGTACACCTCGTATGTACAATTGATATTAGTAACGAAAATGAATGTCCTTTTCTTTGTTCCTTTAGCATAGTTCTGTAACCTGACGACCATCAACTTAACCAAGAAAGTATGGGGGAGGCAGAAATAAATTCAAAGTTTTTATACTCTTTTTTAAAAATATATAAAGTATCACATTCGTACCTATTCAGTCAAAAAAAAAAAAAATTTGATAGTGTTCATTTATCATATGGTACGTAAATATACATTGTAAAACTCTCTAGTAGTAAAGAGAGGGACAAAATTATATATGAAAAGTCATGATGCTTTTGAATGTTTATGGAATATACTTCTTTTTTTTTCAAAAAGAGAAAATAAACATACAACAATTGAAATTATGAGGGCGACAAATCAAGTAAGTAAAGAAAGGAACAGCGATGCATTTAACTTAAAGAGCTCATAAAATGTATGTACAGCCATATGTCTGTACTCTCAGGCCCATCCAAATACAACACCACCATGTGCATTGAATGACTACAGTGGAATTGTTTTAATTGAAATTCGTTGAAGCATTAATTAAATTAAGTATGAACATTTTCTTGTGTATATTCATTTACAGGAACCTACATATATATGTATATTGTATTAGCTAATGGGATTCTTAGAGTTCTCTCTCTCTCTTTAACTTAGTATTTTTATAAGAATTTTTCTAAAGACTTATTGACATGCATGTTTATTTCTTTTCTTTATTTTTTGTTTGTTAAAAGTAGTGTTTCGATATCTCTTTTTCTAATAAACTCATTTCGAATGTTTTTATATACGCACAAAATTATTTATTTACCGATTTTTTATGTAATTGATAATTAATTAATGTACTTCATACTACGAATATAAATGATGTTCAACTATTTAATTTATTTGTTTTTAAAATAATAATGGCTTTTTATTTTCAATTCGAGTAGACACTGATGGTAATGAAAAGCAGTACTAGAATAACCGAAAGTTAATACTTAATCATGCTCTAAGATGTTATTTTTCCCATTCCCAAATAAGTCAATTATTCTTATAATATAGCAGAGTAAAAAAAGAGACCAAATTTATTGTGTTTTAATTTTTTTAAATGTCTTAGTACAAATTTGGAAAAAGATTTATGTTCCTTACATTGTTTAAATTAAAAATTTGTACTTTAACAATTATTTTGAGGAGGATTGTAATTATTAAATAATAAATAAAATAAAAAAAGTCACTAGTTACCATGAACATTGTTTAGTATGTTTATTCCTATTTAATTATTGACGAAGATAAATGTAAATACAAAATATGTATAAAGTATACTTAAGAAGAATTATCTATGACTCAAGTGGTAAAAAAAGAAAACAAAAAGACATCGATAAACTTCCATATATAAAAAATTCCATGACTTAATCATGATTTTACTAATATTGTTTGTTATCCAATAAATCAAATCTGAACGTATTCTATTTTGCAATTTCAGTGGATAAATTGATTAAAAGTGTGGAAGAAGTAAAACAAATAAAGAACTAATATATCTAGAATACGTTTGTCAAAGCTAAAATATCCAGAATACTGCCTAAATAAAAGATGCCATAGAGAAGAGTTTGAATATGGAGGTAAACTATGAGTAATAGTTTACGACTTAATAGTTTCTTGAAAAAAGTCCCAAATTTATAGAAGGGCTTGCAAATATTTTTAATGTACTCATAAAAAACCTATACTTTATTAAGAGCTGTTTTAAAATCGTCCAAGTAGTTGCAGCACTATTTACAGGCCTTGGACTCTAATTGCATATATATTAAAACGTCGAATGATATAAGATTCTTTGTAGGGGCATAATTCCTTTTTCCTAGAAGTTAGGCTTCATAAGTTAAGCTGAAAGTGATTTTAAGAACGGTGTCAAGGCGATGTAGGTATATCAATGTTTCTGTTGGACAAAGTGTAAATTATCTTCGAAGAGATGCCAGTAGTTCCAGAAATCTCCTTTTTAGACAATCCCATATAAAGGAGTTCAGACATTTTGTTTCTATTTTGGTATTGCCACGTCTTTTTGTGATAAAATCACTCCACTTTAGTGTATATAAATAGTTGCAAAATAGTTCAACTAGCTTTTGTTTTTTTAACATGTAAAATGTATTTGCCGTCTACATTTGGTATTGTGTATATCTCCGCTTCCGTCTCAAGCCTTCACTGCGTTGTGTAACATATATAAAACAGTTTTTTATTAGGGGATTTACATGAGTTTAGAGCCTTTTTAATCCTCAAGGAAATAATTTGTTTTCATTTTTAAAAGTTCAAAAAAATTCAAAAAATATTTTTTTTAAATTTAAATAAAATCGCACAGAAAAGTGATAAGCTCCTCATTTATTTCACCTTATTTTTTGGATATACAATGCACAAAGACTTTGAACATCCATCTATAAGGTATTTTGTAATATGAGACTTTGACCTCATTTGCTTCTTGATAAAAAAAATAGTGATATATTCCATATTTTAAATCTTTCGGTTGTGACATTTGACAACTTTATATTTATTATACGTTTATATTAAGTGAAACAGTATTTTATTGAATGCAAAAAATATATATATTCTTATCTGTCCATATAATATGTAGTGTTCCATCTGTGACCAGTATGTAATATATGGATGTATGTATACGTATTTATCTATGAACGTATAGTTTTAAATTTCTATATTAAAGCATATATATACATTCTATATATTTTCTTATTATTTTTATAAATTTATTATATCATTTCAATGGTGTATAAATGTAAATACTACATAGGCTTTTTCCAAACCCAATCACTTTATAATTTGTAATTGGGAACAACATTTATTGCACTAATTATTTTAGAAAAGTAGGGTGGATACTAGGGTGTTTAATGGGATTTCTTAAAACTTTATAATTACAAGAAATATTATTTTTTCACGGGTATTCCTGCATTCATATTATTTGTTAATATAAGATTCATTTTATTATCATAATTATATATGCATAGCAAGTTGACTTTTATGCCACGGGTCGGGTCGTTTATTTTCTAATTACGAAGCCCAAGTTCCATTAAAAATTAGGTTGTACTACTTTAGTATTTTTTATTGACCAAATCGGTTAGGTTACAGAATTTCCAAAAATGATACGCATGGTATCTAAAAACAAACATGTGCACAAGTACTTATAATGATAAACAAGAGTACAGAATACATGGTGTTAATATAAAAATAGAGCTTGCGTGCCCCGGCGATTTTGTTATCATAAAGAAATCTGATGGTGTCACTTATTTTGCTGGCAGAAACATTGCGGCGAAAACAAACTTTAATAAAGTTTTGGGAATCATGGCAACAGCTGCTCCAGTTATAAAGAAAATTGAGTTTACAGAGGAGGAACTGCGTCGCGCCGTGGCAATGGTTTTTGTCCTGGTCAACATAGAGCTTTTTAATTTGAGGTCTGATATGTGACTGATGTCCCCATCCAGACCGTGGAATAGATTTTTAAGTCTTCTTAGTAGATCAGTACTATTTCATTTCTCAGACAGGTCCCTGAGTGAGCACTGCTATGACTTCATTGGAAAGAAAGCCTGGCCCTCAAGCAGTTTGAATATAAATCCGATGGATTTTTTTATTTGGGGCTACTTTTAATCTGAAACAAATCGAAGATGGCATATCCATCATGGACTCTCTGATTGCTTCCGTCAAGGAGACAATTACCAACATGCCGAGGGATTCTCTCGTCAACGCCAACTCCTTCGTCGGGGTACGGATTCAGATCATGATTGTGCTGGAGGCAGATACAAAAAGTAATTTTTTTTTTTCAACATTCATATGTACAATTCATGCTAACTTTCAAATAAATCCGCCAAAAATGTTGGCTTAGTGAATATTTGAATATTTTTGAAAAATTTGCTGATTTAACACCCTATATTTCCTAAAGATATGCCAAAAGTTATTCATTCTTCAAATCATGTATTAAGTAACACTTAAAAGTCACTGCATCATGATATTTTCCTGGATTTGCTCAAAAAAGAATTCTGGAAAATGCAAAACTAATGTGGAAACTGACAACGGATCTTAAATAATATTTTATAAAAAATAACAATTATTCAGTTTCAGTGCACACATTTATTTAACTTTGAATTTCTATAATCGGTTGACACATCAAGGAATTATAATTTGATTCATATTTTCCATTTAAAAACCCTCAGAATCACACACAAGATTTACTGACAATCGAACTTTATGAGCCTTTAGTTGTAGAATCACTTGACTAATCAGTTTTATTTATAAAATAAGTATTATTCGGTTTCACACGAAACTTTTGTTTAATTTTAAATTTAAAAAACTGTTCAAGAACGCTTAATGTCGTCTTTCAATATCACAATTCACCCATCATTAATCCCAAGACTCTCTGTTAATGTCAAAATCCCAGATATTTTATATACCTACATAGTCTTAACCTGGCCCAAATAATAAGAAAATATTCTCCTACATTTAAAATTCCAATATGACTGCATTTTGAAACAGTGTTATGTATAGAAGATATTTCTTGAGGATAAAAAAAGGAAATAAAATATGCATTAGTTACTGAAAAGAAAAATAGAAAAAGAAAGAAAGAAAGGTAATTATGTAAAATTTGTATTTAGTGTTACATTTTTTTTTCTTTGTAAGTGCAATTATATTCGTTTGCTTCTTTATATTCTGACTTTTTTTTGTAAAAAAGTACTCACAGTCAATGGAGAAATATAATATTAAGGAAACAGTAGTGCCCTCTATTGGAAGAATTTTTACTTATTGAAAAAATATATATACATACACTTCATATGTACAAAATAAATTAACTATTTCAATCTATGTATGTTTGATTCCTAGAAAAGGGAATATAGTATAAAATATTGACTTCCAAGACAATTCCTAAGTTAAATGGAGTGATTTTAATACTATGATGTCACATACACAATAACCTTACTGATAATTCTATACCATGTTCTGTAGCACTAAAATGCATATCCTTATTTGAAAGTCAAAAAGCAATTGAAAATAGCCACATAAAAAGACTCACTTACAACATATTAAGGAATTTCCTCCTGCACAGTGACAAGCCTCCAAAAATGAAGTTATAAACAAATCGTGCCAGGTTTTATGGAATCCTTTTATAATTTCTAAAGAAAGAGTCTATTTTAAAATAAATAAGAGAAGACGATAAGTACTTGTTTTTACAGAGTTATTTGTCATTGTATATTTAACCCACTATTCACAAATAATTTGAATTCTTTATCTCTCCGTATAAGTACTAATCTACAAGTGATGACTCATGAAACGAAGTAGTTCTTACTTATTGGTGACGTCATTTTCCATCTTGAACCCAAAATAAGGAATTCTTAGGATTACGTTATACATATTTTTAAATTACAACATTATTAAATACTTCAATTGTTATTTTTGTTCGGATCGAAGGCAATTACCTGTCATTAACCTTGTGCGAAGTTAAATTATCCGTTTTTAATCAGGATGAAACTAGCCCATTCGAGCATTTGATTTTCCTTTCTCAAATTTGGAGACATAAGCTCAGATAAAGAACATCCTTGAATTTGAGCGTTTTATACATATTACTAAAATGGAGATAAATTACGTATTGTTTTATCAACTATGAATTTATCTAATTCATTTGTTGAAATTGAATTAAATTTTATTTACTTATGACGATTTATTAAACCAAAAACTGTCAAAAAAAATGGTACAAGTGAAATTTTTAGATTACTTAATTTTAAGTTGAGGGTTCTCATAAAAACCATATTATGTCAGACGCTTTTAAATATAACCGCTATTATGATGAGACCCAAAGTTAAAGGAATTACAAGGTTAGACAGATTTTAATAAAAAATGGAACCAATCATATTTTATGATATCACCATTAAAAAGCGTAGTGCAAGTCAAACATTAGTTTTACATACGTCATGGTATAAATATTGTATCTAAATAAAAAATAGAAGACATATGTACAGACGAGTATGTACAGAGTGGAGATCCAAACTACCGGTACCATTTAATTATGGTGTTCTAGCAAATTTTTGATAAGGAGGTTCAAATATGCAACTAAAAAACAGTTGAAACAAAAATCAACAAGTTTTGTCTTTATTCTATGTCGGAGGAACAACAAAAAAAAGGCAATGAGTGCGAAATTTTCTCCACGGCAGTATTTGTTCTGAGACAGTTGGCATCTCCATGTAGGCTTCCTACAACTCAGGAAGTCCATTTTACCTCCAAACTACCCAAAAGAACCAAAAATTACTGTGTATATATGGCGTTTTCTAGCCTGCCTCCATGTGACCCTTCTCCATTCATTATATAAACTCCCTATACTTTGGAATTTTTGAGCATCTGGGAGACGAATATCAGCTACACTTGTTATCCAAATTTGGATCTACCCCAAGTTGCTATCATGTTACGTTATGGACACAGTCTTCATCTTCATGAGCTGCCAATCAGTTCACCGATATGTCAAGGTTTTTTATTGATTGTGAAGGAGTATATAATTATTAAAAACATTAGCTAAATTAGATATAAATAAATAGTATTTAAACATATTACAAATGGGGTTTGAGTTAATTTTTCTTGCTTCCATTATTAAACCATTTTTTCGTAATTTTGTCTTGCTACTTTACATACTCTGTATGTAGAATGTGATACAGTTTGGAGTATTTAAGTCCAACCAACTCTGATTAATTTAGACAAAAGCAAAAAGTCTTTTAACTCTCCTCCTCTCCCCTAAAGGTACTATTATTTATCTCTTTGTCTTTACAGATAATCATATTCATTTCCCGAACAAATAAATGACATTAGCAATGCATGAAACAATATTCAGACCTTTAATTGAAACCAATTATATTTCAAAACTAAAAGATAAATAAAACTGACAGTATTTACCTAATTTATAAAATATTTTATTTTTATTTGAGGAAATGAGTTTTCCTTCATTTCCCAAAACAATTAAAAATATATTAAATATATAAATTTCCTCAAAGTGAAGTAGGCAAATTAGAAAATCAGAAGAGGAAATTAATAATGATTTCAGTTTATGCAATCATTTTCGATAGATTGAAGAATGAAAAGTTATATAATTATTTTTTATAAAGAGGATTAGACATCACAAATCCATATATGTAGAAAAAATATATGAAAGTAAAAAGAAAATTATTTCAAACATTAGTTATCAAAAAACTTTCAAAATCCAATCAATTATTTCGATACTTTTAAAAAGAATTACATGAAATTCACAACAACAAAAAAAAAAAAGGTTTATATTTGAGCTGTGAGCTGGAATGCAAAAGAGTTTATCCATAGATTACTTAATAGTTGAAAGACACAAGTCACACTTCCTCGTTATTAGAACTTTTCAAATAAATAAAAAATAATTTTTCTATGAAATAAGAATTGTAAAAGAAAAAAAATAATTTTATTAAGAAGAAGTGAGTTATGAACACGGAGATAGGGGCTTATCCAATCGTCAATTGAGAACCTTCATTTTTAATATAAGAAATAAATTATGGAATTGTGGATCGTCTAGTAAAAGATTTTGTTGGAAAATTTCATTATCTGGAGGTGATACTTGAAAGAATATTCCAAAAGCTATTTTCAAGTAAATTCTATCGAAGATAGAGCAAATTTTTTTTTCAAGAGTTCCGTTTATCCATGTCAGATATTACTTTCAATTGAAGATCGTCTTTATTAATGAGTATGGAACAAGGAACTCTTATTAAACCCCATCAAAGGAAGGCACTTTCTGAGGGAATATCCATAACTTAGTTATGAGATTGGCAGTTCCTTCGTAGTTCGTCATATTTCTCTTATTTTGGAGAACAATGTCGCTTGATAAGCCTTTTTTACATCAATAGAGGACTTTGCAAGGATATTATTGATAAGAAAGAAAAAAGGAATGCCCAAATTTACACGACGATGAAAAAATTTGGCAAGATAAAGGACAATACATCATAACAGAGTCTATAGATTTACGAAAAAGGTGTTCAGGACATGGAAAACTGAATTATATTTTGAATGTATGAGATTTTTTAAAGAAATATCTCATTTTGAAGCTTATTCAAGGCAAACTTGCAACATATGTAAGATCTGATGCACCTAATATTCCTATTATTGAAATAAATGTTAGGAGATCACTCCTAACCGTCATTAATTCTTCACTTAAATTAGCAACCATATTGCTCAATATATTTAAAGCTTTTTATAACTTGGAAAACAAGTAACGCACAATATACTACTCATTTTATTGTTTGGTTATTGATTAGCTAAGATAAATAAATAAAGTGTATTATATTACTCCTTGTTTCTTAAGGGATTTAAGGGATATTTTTATTTCTAGAAAAATTTGTAGAAGCAAATTAAAATTTTGTTGAAGTTCTACATCATATTTACTTATATTTTATTTATATTTATAGCAATGCATTGACTTAACAAATTCACAATTTATTTATATGAACCAAAGTGTGTAATTGTATGTTGTTTTTTGGTATTAAGTATTTAATTTATTGGTATAGGTAATTTCCATTTTTAAGAATTTCCATATTGGATGTTGGAAATTTATGCAATAAATTCTTATTCTATTATCATCTAGCTTTCATCCAGATGTTTTACCAGTTTCACAACAAGGAACAACACAATTTGAAGACATATTATGCGCCTATTTTTACTTTCTATACAAATAAATGTTTACGTAAAACTAATTGACGATTAAAGAATATATTTATATAATTTATTGAATCAAACAGAATTATCCGGTGGGGCAATATGGTCAGAGGCTTACAAGCAAAAACGACTTTTATTTTTCAAAATTTGTATTTAATTTTCAAGATAGTTTCTTTCAAGAGCAATAAAATCAGTCCACCGCTTCTTTAACATTTCAAGGCCTTTTTATAGTACAATTTGTTGAGCCCCTCAAAATATGCTTCTGTTTTGGCAATCACCTCATCGTTCGATCAATATCTTTTTCCCTGGGACATTATTTTATAAGTGTGAGAAGAGCCAGTAGTCGCTGGGGGGGCTAGATTTGGACAATACGGTGGGTGCAGCAGCAGTTCGAAGCACAATTTGTGTATTTCTGCCATTGTTTTTAGAGACTTGTTTTATCAAGACAATGCACCGTGTCACAACATTTTTTTCTTCTTCATTTGGGATTGTCTTTCCGCAATTTCTTCTTTCAAACGCACCAATAATAACATATCATATTTGCTATTAATAGTTCTTCCTTTCTCAAGGTAGTCGATGGACAAAATATATTGAGCATCCCAAAATTCAGAGGCCAAATCCTTACACGCTGATCTATAAGTTTTTGCTCGGTTTGGATCGCTTTCTCCAGATACTGCCCACTCAGCTGAGGATCTATTTGACTCTGGTGTGTAGAGGTGGATCCAAGTTTAATGTATTGTCCCATAACGCATAGAAAAGTCATTTTTATTCCGGTTAAATAGCTCTCATAATCAACGATACGTTTTTGCTTTTGGTCCAATTTGAGCAGCACAGTACTCATTTGGAAATCAGCTTTCTCATGGACAAATGTTCACGCAAAATAATGAAAACACTACTTTTTGATATTTTAAGATGTAAGCTGTATCATGCAACTTCATTTACGGTTTGCCCAAATCATTTTGTTAACTTTTTTGATTTTTTCTTGTATAATCACCTCATTTGGACATCCAGAGCGTTCAGCATTATGGTACTTGTTTGAAGTCAGCAAACCAACGTTTCACTGTTGCTTTCGATGGAGCAGAACCCAAATAATACTTCTCATGCCAAGTGTTTGCTGTTTGTGTATTTTTCCCATCAAGAAGCAATACATCATCAAAACACAAAGTTCAGTTTTCTCCATATATTTCGAAATAAAAAAAGTAGCTTGACTTAAAGCATTGTAATTTGTAAGTAAATGATCAGATTATAGTGAAATTTTGACACATGGCGTATGAAGAATAGATCTTAACAAAAAATAAGATGCATTTTTGTATTAGTAGTGCCATCTGTATGTCAGCTTCCGGACTTATTTTCCCACCGAGGACTTATAGTACTCAGGTTTCGTGATTTTAAAATAAAATAATTTATTCTGATGTAAAATAATCCGAGTTGTACCATACCCATTATATCTTTGCACATAAAAAAAACTCAAAAGGCTTTGTTCTGTACAAATGTTCTTCATTTATTTTCATACGAAAATAAAGCATGAACTCATTATTTATTCAATGAATTGATATTAATAATTTATTTTTTATAATTTTTGAAGGTAAATTGTTTTAATACACTTTTCTTTATGAATTTTTGATAACTATCTTTACATTATCCTTTATAATGTTTTATTTATTAGCTATTATTATAAATGATGTAGTTATTCCGATATTTCGGATTATGGTAAAGGTTATATTATTTGTTTAACAAAAAGCAATTAAACAAAAGGTTATGAAGCAATTATTTGAAAAATGCTCTAAAAATAATGTCTTAATACGCTATAATCAAATATTAAAATTAGATTTAAGATGTAAAAGCATGACATAATGCAATCAATAACACTTGTTAACAAACCTTAGTCCTTGGATGAAGATGGAATGTTCCTCATTTTTTTTATTTTAAGAAACATGAAAATGACCTTTTTAATACATAAAATGTTACTTTTGTAGAACACTAATCTACTAACGTTTTAAATACTATAAATTAACGTTGATAGCACAATTAATTTACAAAAATGCTTTTCACGTAATAAATCGTAAATAACTTTTTAAATAATATTTTTTTAGAATGCTCTTATTTGAATAACAAGTTACGTCAAACTATTATTTTGATCATTGTGATCAAAAAGGAAACATTTATTCGATTTTAAAAGAAAATGTGTATTTATCATCCTTTCTTGTACTTACAAGGCATATCCTATGATTAAAAAAAGATACATAAATAATGGAAACATTTTTTCAATTTGGAAAGATGTACTAACAAGATTTTAAAATACATTCTTTTTTTTTTTGTCCTTTTATGCGAAAAATAACTCTGAATCATGAAAATGTTGGAAAAAACTTAGTGGAATTGGTATGAATTTTTGTCAGCTGTTGATTTATCTGCACTAGCTAGCTTAACGTTAACCATTACTTCCCGAGTGTGAATGTCGTTTCAATTTTATGATTAAATTTAGTAAATAGTTACTTTACTAAATTTAATCATAAAATTGAAACGACGTATATTAATATTCAAAATCATTTTTTCATAAAAAGTGTCATTGATGGGGACGGGACGTACATATATGTTCACTTGTAAAAATCTCCTACAAAAATATTGATACTTATAAATTAAAATATTGCTATGATAATAAATAGGTGATAACTAATTTCCGTATTCTTTTAATCCAAGTTAACTTAATTTCGATAAATATAATAAAAATATTTACTGATACACATTGATACAGATGATTTATAAGTATTGAATATGGTATTTTTTCAAAAACAATTAGGACACTAAGTTACATTTTTTTAATCTATGTGTGCATCTTGAAAAATAAGATGCATAAACTATTAAATACCCTTCATTGTCATATATGTTTTATGCTATAAGTTCTACAAAATAATGATGTGGATATTTCCAGCATGATTGATAATGAAAATTTTTAGTACAAACTCGCATAAAATCCAGTAGTATAATATTTTTTTCTCCTTTAAATTTAAAATTACACCACTATTTCTATAAAAACGCCATGCTTGAACCATTTGCACATTTCAAAACCAATTATAAAATCACCCATACCATTTTTTTCTTTGTAAAGTTATTGTATAGTTCGCAAACATATTATCAAATATGTCAACCCCTCCATAGTGTTGTTATAAATTTTGCAGAAATGGGGGCAATTTACTTCTTTTTTTTTCCTCGTATCTATGGGGAATATTGATAGGTATTTTCAAAAGGATCTTTTCCGATAAGTTGATTGCAAAATAAATAGGTCTGCCGTCCTTTTTAACAATGATTAATTTATCATAAATTTAATTTGTTTTGGCTCACTCATAAGGATGGCAATGAAGAAGCTCGCCGAAAAATGTATCTATAAAATAAATCTTAGATTAAAATAGCGTAGGCTTTGATTTGGCGAATTTTCATACTCTGGGGTCGAAAGTACTTGACCATCAAGTCATCCACGCAAATATATTCAAACGTTTCCACATATTTTTTTGTTGTGGTAGAATTGGTATCAAATGCAATTTTTATGTTCTTCTATTTTAAATTTTTATATAATAGAATTTTACTCAGGAATTATATTCATATCCTCCAAAAGCGAAAGAATCTATTAAAGATTCAAATTTTAATTTGTATAATTATTAGGTATAATGAATTTCAATATCGATGTTGATTAATTGATGTGAAGGTGTTTTTAAATAAACTTCAAAATTTAAAACATTTGCAAAAGTAAGAAAAAGAAGGTATTTCTTAGGGTTAATTCCCAAACGTAAATGTATGTATGTACAAAATTTAGACATTCTTAAATTATAATATAAAACTATAGCATAAATTATACAAGTATAAGGCACATATATATACAAAATTTTAAAATATTAAAATCAATAATAAAATGTATGATTATTCGTTTTAAAGCTCAGAATTTTCACTTTGCTCCATAAAAATCCATTTTGCAAAGGTATATCGACTATAAAGCACTTTTTGAGATAAAACTTTCAAAAAAAATCATGTAATAATTATTGTTGAGGTGATAATCATGTTTTCATACGGTCAAAGAAACTGATGTTTTTAATACTACCTGTAGCTCAAAAAAATAATTTCAAAAAAGGTAATTTTAACGTACAAATATGTACGTGTGGTAAGTAATGGGTATTAAACCTTCCTGTAGAGTAAAGAACCATATTATTAAATAAAGAATAAAAGTCCATAAGTTTTCTTTAGATACATAATTCTAACTTCCAAATAATATTTTTTTTGCATATTGAAGAAAGGGTTATGTGATTTAATAAAGATTGCTATGTGATGGATTTGATTTTCTCTCCTCTAGTTACTACTTGAAATACGAATAAAATTGCATTTTCAACACTTTTTTTCAAAATTGATATACTTAACTCTAAAACATCACTGTATTAGGTCCAGTTTGATTGAGTACAGTATGGATATTAAAATAAAGCGCCCTTGTAAATATTCTGTGGGGGAATAAAACTATATTAAAAAGCAAGTTAAATAAAGATGTTATGTGAATGCATTACTATTTTATATTAAAAAAATACTAGGAAAAACACTCAAAAATTATTTAAGTAATTAGGCAACATCATTCAAGATTGTTTGTTGCAAAATACTTGTGACGTTTCTCTAATGTTGTATTTTCATTGGAAAAAAATATATAAAACACTATTCAAAGTTTGATAATAGTGATGTATTGTATACAAGTTGTTTTTTTGTAATGAAAAACGAATATATCAATTAAAAAAAATACATTTTTATTGTTGAATCGTCTCACATAAAAAATAATTGCTTTTTTGAAATTATAGTTGAATTTTAAAGAAAATATTCTTAAGTCTCTATGAATTTATGTTTTATAGTACTCAATTATTACGTAAATTAAAAGTATTTTTTTAGTACTTTTTGTTCACTCGTCTTATTGTTATATTGATAATTCCAAATTAGTTCCGTGTCATAAAGACGCTGCAGTGGCAAATGTGTTATTATATGAAAGAATAAAAAGTACATTTCTAGTTTTATATCAATCAATACCAATTCTGTATCGCCATCATATAAAAGGTTTTATAATGTTTATAGTATTAGAGCAATGAACATCTTTTGAGAGCTCCAGTATTCTCTCAGTATTTAATACTGACTTTTTTTACTTCTAATTTGCTGAATACATGACATCGAAGTTTCTGAAACATCAAACGCTTCTGGTAGAGTTAATTTATTTAATATGTTCTAGTGTTTAAGTTTTTTTTTTAAATTATAGAATACAAAGTAAATTTTATCAAGCTGTGAATATCTTTACCATTATAATTTTGATAGATAATATTCAAAAATTTGGAGAGAATAACGTAAATGTCTAAAAGCAAAGTAATTTTGGAAGAAAAGTTGGAAGATATAATGAAGGTTGTTATGAGAATTAAGGGGCTAATAGTAAAGTTATAAAAATGGGTTTTTGTGCATTTTGATCGGCTCTTGTCAGCCAATCAGTGAATCCATTGACTTTTATATAATATTTATAATGGAGATGGAGTACAGTGGAGCTCTTTTAGCCATTTATCATAGAATCAAGATATCGACAGAAATCAGCCGTGACATTGATATTTCCCGACACAATGTCTACCAGACCTTCCAAATGGATAATACTAATGAGAGGATTAGGCCACATCTAAGATTGGCAGATGAGAGTGTGGATGCTGCCAAATCTACCATTGATGATAAAGAAGGAAGCCACGATAAAGAAACTCTCACATGAGTTTTTCATGGACAAGAGCCCCATGTGGTGGCTTGTTCAGGAAGATTTTTGATTTGAGAGCTACAAAAGGACACTAAGACAATCCCTAACGCGGATTGCAACAAGGGTTACAGTAGAAAAAATTGTTTTAATCAGCCGAAGGAAAAGGAGTATTGGCCTCCCTACTCACCTGATGCTACGCCATATTTAGGCGTTTGAAGTGGCATTCAATACCGGCGTAAGGACCAGTTGAAGCCCACTGTAGTTGTCGCTTTAGCCAACTTGGACCAAATCCTCATCAAAAACAGGTTAAAATGGTCCAAGGAAATCTGGAATAGATTGTTACCAAAACGGTAGATGGATTGAGTGAAAATTGTTTGTTTAAATCTTAATTACATTTATGGAAAGTACAAAAAAAAAAAAATGTATGTTCTAAGTTATTATCTTTTATTCAGCCTAAAACCGAGTGTCTGGTCCTAAACGAACACACCTATATCTGGTTAAGCAAAAAACATTTCCTTCAAAAAATAAAGAATTGCCCAATAGTTGGGAGAGTGCTGACATCGATGAATTTACAAATGATATTGCTCCTTTTTCTGTTATATTTTTGAATAAAAAGTTGAAAATAATAATGCAAATTACAACATAATATATGGTTTTTTATTATGTTCTTATATAAATTTTAGAGGAAAGTTAAGATGTGTTTTAAATTAGTAGACCAGGTGCACATTATACATCTTCTAAAATACAAATGTAAATTATCTGAGGTTTTTCTTGAATTCCCTATTTTATACGAATTAATGTGAACAGAGTGACTAAAACTGACTTAATCTAACTCATATTGAGAACCATTGACTTATGTTGATTTTTTTACTTTTATTGCTAAGTTTTAGCTTTCGTCTCATATTTAAGTAATCTCATTATGCATAATTAATAAATTTAAGAATTGATTTCATCATGAGATAAAAACTCTGTGTCCTCCATTAACTCTGAAATACTTATAAAATCTGGGAAATGAGGACGGTAAATATTGACTCCCAAAATTTGTATGTATGTGTTTCGTGACGTCTAATTCAATTAGAGATGCCCTCAATTACTTTACCAATAATATGTTGATGCATTACTTATTTCTTCTTCTTTAAACTGATTGCAATGAGTGAGAAAAATATCATTCCCCCCCTGCACTTCTTTTTCTTTTGAGCATCAATATTTATATATGTACTTACACATATACATATATTTTCTTATTATTCATTTCTTAAGCTCCTCTTTATTGATGTGTTTGTACGTAGCTTAGATAAAAAATCCATTCTCTATGCATTTTCTCCTTTTGCTTTATACTTGAATACACAAATTTGAACAATAGTATATAGAAAAAGCAACAAGTAGTTGAATTCATTCACGTGCTACAATTATCCCTTTGGACCCTCCATTAAACAAACAAAAATGACCTCATGCATTACTTGGTATTAGTTACGGAAGTGATCATTGTGAATCATTGGAACCTCGAAAAAGCTCCACTATCCTGCACTTTAAAATTAATTCATTATTGTTTTTCTTTTCTTTTTGTAACACAATGACATCCTCTAAACAATAACAACCATTTTTAACTTTGTATCAGTTATTGATTTGTAATCCCTTACTTGTAGATACACTAAACGTTGACTCTTGTTCAGCATGAACTATCTCACATTTGACTAATCATCAACAAGCTTAAGATATTGTTCGTTTATATGTTTGGAAGACGAATTAGGATACACAATATAGATTGTTATATGTATTTTTTGTTTTTTTTCCTCCAGAGATTGTCTTCAAAAGATTGATAAGAAGACTTATATCTCGGTTTGAACCATCTACATATTTACTTGAACAAGTATTCAATGTCCATTCCCTTGGAGAGCAAGCACAGCCATCAATCTCGTCCTGAAATTGGTATTAAGATCAAATTAATTTAAGCTTATAAACTCTAGTTTAAGAAAAAAAAGAGTTTTGTGCACCAAACTCTCCAGAACTTAGTTTACTGATTTTTGAACCTCAGAGTACTTGGAGTCAATTGTCAACAAAGTGCACTATAACAGTCTGAACAACTTCAACAACAGCTATGCTTCCTTGTGTCTCAAGTAAATTTTAAAATTTTGGAAGAGCTTCCAACCCTTTCAAGTCTACAACATAAATGACAATGGTTACTGCAGTTACTAAAAAGTATGTTTATATTTCCAAAATTGATAATATCCAGCAAATATTTAATTGAAATAAACTTGGTTTATTTTTAAATAGAGAGCAAAGCTATACACTAGTATGTTAATGTTTTATCAGCTGAAAAATTCAGTCCCTCCATTAAATGAAACTTACATACCATATTATGTAAATTACCTTCAAAAAATTTCCTAGGTTGGATGAACTAATTTTAGTACTACAATTTCTACCTAAACAAAATTTTTGTAACTATAATTGATCAGTATGGTTAAAGTTTTTGCTCAGTGGTTTAACACTAGCTGTAAGATATAGATAAACTATCTTTAAAATCAAAGATATCCATTAGCTTGGGAAATATTTGTTGAGTATTTATTATCAAAAATATTTTCCACATTATCCACACAAATCTGAAAAAAAAATATATATACAACCCTCAAATTGATATACAGCAATTTCCCCGAAATATTATAATTTCAAAAATTGTGTGCAATATACTTGTATTAATAGAAGTATTTGTTTTTGAATTACTCTATTAAAAAAGAAAATATATTTAATGACTGGCATAATTCAATAAGACCACCAAGGCAGCAGCCACTCTCTTTAAAAGAGAAAGAAACCCGGTGTATATTTCCTAGACATTTGGTTCTATTGCTCAATGACGCTGATCTCTAACTCGTATATATTGAATGGAACATTCTTAACAACCTTGTTTTCCGAAGTTCTTCATACGCAGAAGTCCCGAAAATTGAAATTAATTATTGATGCTGCCAAAAAGACTTGCCTTAGAAAGAGGCAAAGTTCTACAAACTAAACGTATTGTCCTTCTACAGATGTATAAGATAGAGTTTTATCCAAAATCTATATAAAATTTATTTTAGAATAATTGATCTTGAATATGTTCCTTTCATATCTTTGCAATGAATATATTATCTCAGTGGGTTAGAACCTGGTCTATAGTGAATATATTCTTGTTCGAGATAATTTAACCGTCCACAACATTTACCCCTTTGTTTTCTGTCAACTAATTTTCGTTGATTAAAAAAAAATCTAAGTTTAGGGATGAGAGGAAAAACAAACATGTTATCTGATTATATTTTGATTGTTTTCACCCCTCAGATAATAATCTAACTTTCTTGAAAAAAGTACATCCTGTACATTGTATATATACGAAGGCATCGGTTAAATACTTTTCCCATGTATAAAAGGGGTAGTATCGTTTAGATTATTAATAAAGGAATTTATTCATTTATCTATCTATTTCTAGATATATAAATGTACATACATACATTTATATGTTATGTACATGGTAATGTATTGTTCTTCATTGGTATGCAGAGCATAACTGTTCCCACAGAAAAGTAATGTATATTTAGGGGGTTAAAAGTAAAGTAAAATATAGGTATAATATATATATATGCATATAATATAACATAATACTTCTCCTAATATTGATTCCATATATATACTGCATAATGGAAATGATAATATAGGTAGGTACGTACATAAACCCATTTAACCCATAAATTTTCATTGGTTTATTATTGATTTTCCTCTTCCTTAAAATGTGTTCTCAAAACTAACTAACTATATATGTACATATATGAAAGAAACATCAATGTTATTAATAAAATCGGAAATATATATATCTATATATTCATACATATATTGAGAAAGAGGTTCTTCAAAAAAAACCTTTTGTGCCTGTATACTTCATATTTTTTCATAATTCCTCAGTAAGAGCTTTTAAATTACTACTGAAGTAAACATGGTTAAACTTTTTATCGCTAAAAATGAATCAAAATATCCTACCGACTTTATCAACATCACGTAAGTCACGTCGTTCCCTTTATTACATCACACAACCTTTCTACAAAAAAGAAACACAAAAAAGGAAGAAAATTATCTGGTAGTGAGAGAATTAAGTCAATCATACTATGTTGTATTATATTACTCCATTTACTTACTCAACGGTATTGTGGAAAATAAAAGATTGGAACCATCCAAAATGTAAATCCAAAAAAGGACCTAGGAAATTTTACAATAGCACACTTGGTAAATATTGTTGTTAATTTAATGTATTAATTAAAGTAACGCTTTTAATTTTCAGAAATGACTCTATTTGGAAAAGGGCATCGACATCTTTGTAGAAACTTATATTGAGCAAAGGAATACTGAAATTACCATTTATTCAATGGTTAACAAGGCTTTTAAGCTGCTTTACAGTAGATACAGGACATAGTCCTCAAACCATAAAATATTTAGAATAAACAATCTCAAGGATAGAGAAAGAATTGTAACCATTATTATGAATGAAGTATATTGGTAAGCTGCAAGAAATTCAAGGCACTTTTATACGAAATTTATAGCTTTTTCATTTCAGAGCAAAAGTTTGTGAGTATACAGGAGGGAAGTTTTACGACATTGAACATAGAGGGGATACACCAACCAAAATTTTGCTTTGTGTGATGATCAAGAGCGGAACTAACAAATATGAAGACACTATTCCAATGGTACCTTTGACAACATTAGGTTCTAAAATTCTCAGAAAATTATTCTACCAAGTTGAAGAAGCAATTACACCTTTTGGTTTTGAGCCAGTTGTATCACTGCTTGATGGATATTCAGCCAACTGAAAATTCTACAATCAAGAGCTATGCAACAGAACATTGGATACGCGTATTGTCAACCCTTGTGATATTGAGAAAAAGTTATTTCCACTGACAAAGTTATTTCTAACATTACAGTAGTGGATGCAACTATTATACAAGTGTGAGACAGTTCCTTGAAACAGAAAAATATATAGGATTATCTTCACTTATCTAGCTTAGCAAAATGAGATCGGTCGACATTTGTGAACATTTTGTTCAGAAATTTGAGGATTATCTTTTTACTACTGCAGATCTTCTTCTGGAAAACTTAAGGGGATCTTTAATAGAACCATCAGACGAACTATTTTTACTGATTTAGGAAGCCTGGAAATTTTAATTGAAGAATAATAACAAACTATATTAATTTATATCAATTACTGAACTTTAGTTCTTTACTATGATGTAATTGAAAAGAATGTATCCAGAAAGCGTTTTAAAAGAATGGATAAGAAATTAAAGGACGGGACGGAATAAAACGGAACCGTTTTTAACCTTAATAATAAGAACCGATACAGCCCTACGTCTGCGTGTATATATAAACATTAATTGTTACCATATTTGGCTGAATTTTTTTTGTCCACGTATAAATGTTTTTAACATTTCTGTGTATCTGGTTGAAGCTAGATGAGGAACTCATCGTTGGCCTTCCTTCAAATGATTGCTCGTTTGAAGCCAGAATAAAAATAACTAGTATATACTGAGTGATATTTAAAAAAAAACAATGACGAAGTTAAAATTAATTTATTGCAAAGATTTTGTTGTAATTTTTAGCAATAACCCATTTGAAGAAGTTTTTTTCATTCATGGACGAAAAATATTTTCCAAACTTAAAATACATACAAATTTAAAGCATTAAAACATGATTGATTTATGGACAAGTGAAAGTGATGTAAAATATTCATGCCTATTTTTAAATATCTGTTATTGGTAAGAATAAAAATAATATCACTTATATAAAACAATTTTAAAGGGAAGATAGGTGAAGGGGATCAGGGTAGAAAATATCGGGCTATAAACTTTTGCACTTTGGGCCAGCCACAGGGGTTTTGGGCCAAAATAATAGAATCTATAGAGTATAGACAATCCAATATATACTAATGATAGCTAAATATATTTATATCATCAGATTATCACATCTCATTTATTTTATGATGGTGCGGATTCGCTGATATTTTTATCGAAAGTTGTAAATCAATTATTTCATATTTAAATAAATATCAGGCTGGAAGGTTATGGTCACAGGATTTTTGGACCTGGAAAAATGAGATACAGACAGTAAGGTTTTGGACTCAGACCTAGACCGAATCTACCTCAAAGTGAAAGTACCGATAAGGATGACAACAAATTTAGATCCCTTAATTTCTACAGTTTTTAATTCGAATTTGATGTTAATTTATTTTCAGATAAAATAATACTTGCAAGGGTGCTAAACTTTATGTTAGCTGATGTTTCTTAAAAATAATCTTTAAATTTATTATTTGATTGCCATAAAATATTACAAATTTAATAAATATTTTAAATACTTTTATTGAAGAAACTATATTTATATAGCATCCAGTAAAAATTAAGTTAAATTCAGTAATTTTTTTAACTTCATGGTATGTGGAAAGATCAAATATTATATCATATACATGTTTCTAAAATTATTTTATTTTTTGATGTATGTGAGAAAAAAAGTGATACTCATTATAAACTTATGATATTTGAGACATAAAATAATGAATAACATAACAAGAGTAAGGCGTAGAACTTTTAATAATTAATCACAAAGATGACTACAAATGTATATTCCTTTATATTAAATATCAATTAAATTATGAAATAAAGTAAGCATAAAAAAAAAATTGACAAAATAACAACAACATTAAACTAAAAATGCTAAATGAATCTATTTTTAAGCTTCAAAAAATATTATTTAGAGATATATGTACATCTATTTTTGATAATGCTTAGTTTTGTAAAACATATGAGAGACTGGCATGCTAAAAAAGAAACCCAAAAATGGCACCTTAACCCTGATAATTTGAACGATATTTTGGAGGAGAGCAGCTTAGCTTTCATGACGTTTCAAAAAATTAGCTGCAAGCAGCGTGGGAAAAATAGATGAACAAAATTCCTCTCGGTATCTAACAAGGACATAATTAAAGGAATTAATCCAATGCTGATCTTCAATTAAACTTTGAGTCCAACAATGAATTGGAGAGTTATATGAGTCAGTCCTTATTACACACACTTTTCATACTTATAGTTTCTCTTTTGAAAAAATAAAGGATACAAATGGCAGAAAAAGAAAAAGGTTCCAGTTCATGTTCTATTAAGTTTTAGCGTTAGCTTTCAGCTAGTTGTACAACTTTTAATTAAAAGCAGGTATATACAATGGAGGACACCTGGAGCTACACCATCATTGGTTTGGCTCGAGCATACACAGCCCAGCGTTCATTAAGAAGATACTCGGGTATCTAAAGAGCAAAGTAGAAATACTCCCCCATGGACGTGGTCAATCCTTTGGCATCGTATCGTGCGAATAATTGGCGAACATGGCGAACACATTGAATAAATTTTCCATTTGAATTATTTGAGCTTGTTAATAAAATTTTAAGCCTCTACTTGTTTCTGTTATTTTGCAGAATACAGCAAAAGGTGGTCTGGATTTACCTGAACGATCCTCCTCAAATTCAAAGCTATAATTATCCATTCTCATCCATAAGTATCAAAATAAGCAGCTGCAATGATTTATCCATGACAGTTTTTATTCAACCCCCAATAGAGTATTCGAATCAGGAAAATGGGGATGTCAGACAAATTACAATATTTTTTACGTCTTTAATTTTATGGTACCACGTAAGTTTTCATCCAAAAGAAACCAAAAATGCCCTGAAATCATTTTGTAGTTAGCTAAATAAGTCAATTATACCAACCCCGTATATGTGTACGGCGAGGGATCAACAAGAAATGGTATTCAAGTACTTTTGAAAACTTACCATAAGGAAATTACAATTATTACTTCGTTTATTTATCAAAAAGGAAATAAAAATATTAAATCAACATGACGTATCAAGAGAACCAATGGAATCGACCTATGACAAAAAAATACATAGAAAAAATAAAAATAATAAGAACATAAGGTTTCAAAATAAGACATACACCAGACCAAGACAATTTGGTTTTATTGGCAGATGATCCATGCTTTTGAAAGCTGATTGAGGTTAATATAAATCGTTCCATAACAAAAACAATATCTTTGTTTTAAAAAATTGATCGTAGTTGTCCTTATCAATCTTAAGCATATAAGGAGTACGAAAAATATGATTTTTTTTGTAATATCAGACCACTGCAACAATAGTTATGGAAGATGCTAGGGTTTAAAGTTTTTTAGTTACTATTACAAATTCAGAGTGTTTTAATACATTTGTACAAAACCTGGAAAATACTTAGAGTGGATCAAAAAGGCTAAAACATTTATGGGATAATAATTAGTCACAAGCTTGAAGATGTTATATGATCAAGAGGTACAAACTAAGCAACATACAGTGTTTGGTAGAGTGGAGTTTCTGCTGTACATAATTATAAATGTTAGTATGTGAATAATGATTTTTTTTAAATAAATATACACGCATGGTTCATATTTGCTTCAACCTACATCATTTATTAATATTAACAATCATAATGATGATAAACAGGGATACTGAGTGGGGGAAGGGGGAATCTAATTATTGCTCAAATGGATTTATAATGGCTCTCCACAGAGAAACATAAACCAAATTTTGTTGGATTGAACATAATGGTAGTATTAGCCTAACCTATTTACATGAAAGTAAAGGAAATAGAGATTACTCAAATATATATCTATATTGATCCATGCAAATGTGTCTATTTATAGCTTATGTTCATATATTTATATACGGCATGCTGTGGTATACATTGTATCTCTCACCCTTTCTCTAAAGAAATACCATCAATTCATTGGATTGTAAGTTATTTACGTCATTTGATCCAAGAAAGTTGTTTACTATTTAATCAAATTAAGCTCAGTTTCAATCATTGGAGACTAGGCTTGGCTTTCATTTAAAAAAGGAGAGGGAAAACAATAGCAGTTAAAAACGGTGCATAATTAATATTAGGGATGTATCAGTCCAAAAATTTTAGCATACACTCCCTTCCTAGTCCTGTCTAAGGAGGACAAAAAAAATGTCCAATTGACTAATATTTGCTTAATGATATCACTTGACTGTTATTGTGTGAACAAAGAAGAGCAAGATATGGCGATGCAATTGGCAATAGTAAATTAGAGCCTCAAAAATCATATAAAAGAGAGATACATACTCCAAATGATTTTCTCCGAAAGATGCTTAATTTTGTATGCAACAGTCCTTGTAAATGGTGACAATTTACAAAGATTTTCTCAAATGTATATTCTTGGACATTTTTCTTGAATGGATGAAAAAGACGACAGGATGAAGCTCTGTATTGGAGGGAAGCATCTTAAGCATTTGTGCCAAATTATTTTTTTAAATCGGTATTTTTTGAAAACTTCATGAATGAGCATGACGTTTTTATTCATGTATGCTTATCTTCCGTCTTCAAGGCTGTTTGTTTTCTTTTTAAGTCATTACAGTAATTATATCATTTTGTAAAAGTACATTTATAAAGCATTGGAAGACCGAAAGTCCACAATAAAGAATAGCAGTAAGGCTTTTGCAATATCATTTGTTTTTTACTATTACACACCTTAAGGGTACTTAGACGGGATAGCAACTTCTCTCTAAAGCCACTGAAACCTCAATTAAATGTGGCAACCCATGTAACATATACCCCTAAGACTGGCATATATTTTCATATACTAAAATCAAATCTTTTACAATACAAATTTATAAGATAAAAACAAGGCCATAAAACAACAACACCGATTTAAAAAAAGTCATTAAAAAGTAAAATTTATTTTTATTAGGGCGAGTCTTCCATATTTCCCTCCTTATACTCTCCAGGGCATCACACTCTACCCTTAAATGATTTGGAGTCTCAGTTGTATCTCCAAACAATCTGCATGATGCATCTTTTACCATTCCCTTTACCTTTAGATGCTTCCTTAAGAGAACATGCACTGTAATGAAGGCAATTATAATGTTTATAGATGCTCTCCTGTTTTTAAAAAGTTTCTATTCCGAACTAGGTCCTTCCAAAAGAATTTTGCTTGTAGGCAAGTTGTGTTTTCTATCCATTCAAGTTTCTATCTTTTCCTTATGCACTTATTTATTTTGGAAAAAACTGCACTTTTGGGAACTTCCACTTAAGATTCTTTTTGAATAGTTCCACCGTTCTTGGCAAGCACATTTGCTTATTCATTTCCTTTATAATCCCAATGGCCTTTTAACCATGTTATTGTCACATTCTTTTTCAAACTTTTTATTTCTTTTATCAGCCTAACTTGTTGACATTTGAAAAAGCCTTCATTTTTAGCTAATAGAACTAATAGCAGCTGAACTTTCCAGGAAAATTTTGTTAGGCCTTTGAAAGAATTTTCCATATTATTGAGAGCACGTAATTTGAAAAACAGTATTGTACCATTTTAAAAACAGTGTGTTGCTACAGCTTTCCATAATACAATTATCTTCATAAGTTATTATACAAAACTTTGTCATCGATTTTCGAACAATCTGTATAAACGTTTTGATCTCATCATACTACAAAACAGTAGGCTATTCAATCTATTTATTCTTCTCAACCTCTCAATCCGGAACTCCTTTGTTATTACACGTGGTGCCCATATTCCTGCTCCGTAAGTCAAAATCTATTCGACATAGGCCTTACGTATCCATTTAACATATAATGGTTTTAAACCCCACTGCTACCAATCATTTTACAGCCAGAGAATAACGCCCTATTAGCCTTTTTGCTAATGTAATCCAAATATACTTTCCAATTCAATCTTCTATCGATAACTAAACCAAGATACTTGTACTGGCGTACCCATTTTATAATTGTTCCTTTCATAAGTAATATCGGTGTATTCACTTTGTGAGACCAAGTACATAACATCGCTTTGGTTTTATTTTCACTAAACTTAAGACCAATTTCTTCCACAGGTCTGCTCATTTCATTCACCCTTTTTTGTATGATAAAACCCCTAGTTGACATATCTATTCTAGTCATTATCTTAGATAAATCATCCGCAAATCCAACTGTCAATATTGATCCAGGCTTGGGTAGAATTATATGCTGAATAGCACAGTTCCACAAAAATGGGGATAAATTTCCTCCTTGCGGGCATCCTTTTGTTTCTACATCTTTGTTGGGAACATTCAACCTTTCTATTTTTAAAAAGTACTTGTACCATTTGTTTGAACAATCATCAATGCCAAAAATAACAAAAGCATCTTCTACAGCTTTAAAATGGAATATTATCAAAAGCTCTTTCTATAGCAAAAACAATATTATGACATGTTTTTTTACGAAGTACTGCGCTTTCAGCCTTATTTACCACTTTTCCTATAGCTTAATCTCTAGAATTTCCTTTTCGAAATCCAAATTGATTTATCTTCGAAATGGTCAACTTCAGGGACTAAATATGCCAATAAATTACGCTCTCAATTCCTTTTAATATGGTATTAGTTAATGTGATTAGTCTATAGGCTTTTGAAGCACTGTAGTCAATTTTATCAGGCTTTGGTAGAAAAAATTTCCGAGCATTACTCCCGATTTTTGGCACATACAAGAATCTAAGTGATAATTGATACAACAAGGCAATTATTTCGTAATACTCATTTAGTAAATTTGGAAAACTACAGGGGCAAGTCCATCTGGCCCAGCCTTTTTAAAAAAATTTAAACGATTTCAAACATCCCAAATCAGATAAATAGTTATATCATTCGTCCATTTTGATTTATGTTTTCAAGCAATACATTCGGACTTCCTTCCTCATATGTTTCATCTGACCCATGTGTAATTGAGTCACCAAATTGTCCTCTCGTTAAATCATTTAAGTAATCCATTTACGAAAATATCCCATCTTTATTACTTAACATGTCCATACTCGGCCCATTATATTGCTGTGTAAGAATCTAACTGCGTGCATCTTTTTCTCCAATGCCTTCGTCTCTCCAGTTCGATTACCCTCCTCTATTCTGTTTTACATTTATAATAGTCAAGTCTATCGTTACTCCATTGGGGTTTTCTTACTCTTCGCTCAGCTCTCTTAGTTTTCTTTATCAATCTTGTCAGTTCTTTAGTCTACCATAGTGTAACTCGTTTATGTTTTTTTTGGACGCAGTATTGTCAATTCATTAAGAGCTTCGACGAGTGAACTCGTTATTTCGGTAGCTAGAAGTTATATTACCTTCATATGTATCATGTTTCCAATAAAATAGTAGCAACTTTTTTCATTGGGCGCAGCCAGTTATTATACTCTTGCCATTTGATTGACCTTAAATTCCTGCATAATATGGGCTCTGTTTCAATTTCAAGTTTAAACGTTAAATATTTATGGTCAGACATAGATTATTTTTCGAAACACCCCACATAGAGACACTGGAAAGCATGTCGTTGTTGACTAAGGTTACATCTATAATCGAGGAACCTTTTCCTCCTATAAATGTAAACTCTCTCCCCTCGTTGTATATGTACAATTCAAGTGCTTCACACATCTCTTATATTTTTTCACCTATCATATTTGTAGTTTCAGCACCCCATAATGTGCTATGTGCATTAGTATCCAGTATGGGTGTGCGCTCTTCTCTACACTTTTGTATCAATTTTTCAACCAACGGAAAGGCGCATTCTAACATTATATCCGTGTAATATAATACCACAACAATCTGCTGTTTCTTCAGCTTCAATGTTATTGTCACCATATCTCCATTACAATAATCAACTAAGCCTTTAAACATTTCAAGACCATAATACCATCCTTAAACTCGATTCTGTGGAACATTGATATTAAAAGTTGTCATAACATGGATGCCTATGGTCCAAGCGGCCATTTTTGTTATGTGGCTCCGTAAGAAGTGACATTGTTATTCTATTTTCATATATTATCTTACACAGTTCGTAAACTGCCAGGGATCTTTCAACCCCTATTTATCTGTACAGAGTTAGATCCAATTCCTGTCTGTTTTTCCATATTATTTGCGTTTTTAATTTTTTTCTTCTCTCCTCCAATCGTGAACTTTTGTTTAAGTAAACTAATCTTCTCCTACCCATATTTATCTGAAAATTATCTGAATATAATCTGAAGAAATTATATTCCATAGTCATATGAAGTAAAATAGTTTCTTTCACATTCTGTGTCATAGTAAAATAGATTTAAACTTGAATTACAATCACCACAACTCTTGCTCTTTTGCACTTTATGGGTCGTTTCTATACTATCGGATGATAATCCTGTATCAGGAGATTATCTCTTTGAATCAGATCCAGCTCTAGGCAGTAATATAGACTTATGTTAGCGTGTTTTTTTTGTTTCTTAAACTTTTCTAATGTACCTTTCTGTTTTTCAGTAGCTGTATCCCCCACATCCGGTTTTTTCCCATCAATGCCTAAAAACCCTGATTCAATTTTCACTGGGTGTGTCAGATTTATGTTTAGTATCCTGGTTTTCATCCTGTAATACGTCTTCGTCCAGAATTTTCATAATTTCCTCTGAGTTTTTTATCTGTATTTTTTACCGTACATTACTTTCCTCCCCCACAGTTTCTTCATCCATTTGAGGATTAATTCTTTATCGATCCTATTTTCTTCTTCAGCAATCATCTCGTTTGATGCATTAGTCGGAGAAGAGAAATGAAGATAAGTTGCATAAAAAGATGGCGACGATCTTTACTAGACAAAATGTATAAAGGAATTCCCGATAGTAGAAATCCTATGGAAAGAATAAAAACCTCGTTTTCAAGGCCTCAAATAACACTATACACTACTTTTAAGCACTAATTGAATCGATTATAACTTTGGGATTCCAAATATTCACTTTTTCAATTATAAAAACAACTATAACTTCACTTTTAAGATTTAATTAAGTTGTATGAAGGATTCGCACGTCTTCACTCCACAAAAAAATTCCTAAGCTATATAATAAATAAGTCATTCAGAAACTTTAGCCTACTTGGTTAGGGAGTTCATACTAAAAAATCCTTTAAACAATTGAACATTAAAGAATAATAGTTTCATAACAAATCATTTAAATTATTTTCAAATGTAAAGAGAGGACTACAACACACGTGCGAGTTATACGAGAAAAAAAAATATATGGAAGAGGTTTAACTGTTGATAAGGGACATTTTGGAGACTAAGTCCATTCTATATTCATCAATTCATATAAAAAAAGACTCATTTCATATCTTTATATGAAATCGATTTATTTTCTGTTAAAGATGAAAGAGGAAGGACATCTCATATAACCATGATTGATGAAACGAAACAAGAAAAGTTATTATTTTTCTTCCAAATATGTTAAAATTATTACTTTCTCTATACTTATTACAGAAAACTAGTAAGAATGTTAAATTACTTTTATAACATGAAATATTGCATTATAGTTTTTCTCCTCGTCTTGAAATTCAATGCGACATTTGTAACTGGAAATTTCTTTCAGAAATGTTTTTTTGTCATTTATTGTTGTACTGCTTAGTATAGGTGGACATTTTGTTAATAAAATCTAGAAATTTCTTCTTTTAAACAATTTTTGTAATAAGCAAAAAACACTTCAGAAGGAAATATAACATACAGGACGCGAGGATCAAATTGTCGCCTACTTTTAACCTTGATAACTTGAAGACAATATTATCAAATAAAAACCGGTTACCAAATAGGAAAGTAATTCTCGTCAGCTGACGATACGTAGTTCAGTTAGCATCATACCGTCGTCATATGAGGAGATAAAGAGCTATAAGTGGAACGAGGAGCTTTCGAGGTCCGCTGTAGTCATGGCATGGGTTAATAATGGAGGTGAAATTTCCAATTCAACGATTGCTTCAACCTTAGGAGTGAACTTACGGACTGTTCAGCGTATCTGTAAGAAGCTAGAGGACACCTGAGATGTTGATGCCACCATAAAGAGGGCACCCAAGGAGGAGGGCGCCGACAGGAAGGTCAGGGACACCGACTTTGTCGACAAGGTGAAGAAGATGGTTGAGGATTACCCTACCAGGTCTATGAAGGTCGGAGACAGGCCTTGGGTGTGGCAACAGGACTCAGCACCCTGCCATGTGTCCAGAATCTCCATGCAGTGGTTAACCGAGAACTGATATGACGTCGTAACCAAGGATTTGTGGCCTCCTAACTCTCCCAACCTTAATCCTTTGGACTATTTGGTCTGGGGATATGTCGAGAAACATACCAACATACATCCCCATAGCACCAAGGCCAGCCTGATGGACTCCATCAAGGACTATTCGGCAACATGGACAATGAGATGGTCAGAAGAGCCTGCGGCCGGTTCAAAGGTCGTATTGAGACTGTTATTGATGCAAACGGTGATTTTATCAAATGAATGGCTACTCTATACCTATATGCTCGTCATAGTTTTGATTTTCAATAAAAAAGTTAAAAAATGTATGTTTTGTGTTGTTTTTTGTAGAAAAATATTTTGGCGACAATTTGATCCCCGCTCCCTTTAAATAAAAATCGTCATTAATATTCAATTTATGAAACAGATGAACAGCTTAGTTTGCGTATCATAATTGCTTTCCTGCCTTCCTCTTCTTGAGTATACTTTATATATTAATTAAAGAAGAACTTAGGCATATTTTTTCCAATAACGAAGAAGTACATTAATATAGATATCGAGTAATAAGCGATGGTGGAAATAAACCGGTAGATTTGGCTAGAGATCTGATACCCAAGCTATTAAACGACTGAAAACAGCCACGAAGAGAGGATATCAACTTATTTTTATTATCGGTCTTTTAGCATACATAGTAGAGTGTTTGCTGTTTTTTAAAGTTGAACAAATTCAAAATTATCATGGATCCACGAGACGTGCTTGATGCTGGTAATGACATCGACAATTTTTTTTTGTTCCAACAAAAACTGTTACCCTCCATCCGATTTAAGTTCCAGTGTACTGGAATTATATCAAAATGGGGTCAAATTAAAAAAAGAAAAACATTTTAATAAGATTAAGGTATAAGAATAGAAAATAAATATTTTACAATTTTTTTGACTTGACTATGAGAAAAAACAACAATTTAATTGTTATAAATCACTCAAAATCAAAAGTTCATGAATTAATTTACTGAGTTTTCAAAGATTTAAAAACTATGTATGTTTATGCACATTTGTATGGTGTTTTTTTGAAAATAAAAAAATTTAAATTAATTTTTAAATAAATAGAATAATCCATGATTATTTTTTAATATTTGTATGCCGTCAACAGTAAAATCATGAGTTTTAACTTACAAAACCTACTACTTAATAAAGTCAATAAAATTACCAACAAATTCAATAAAATCATAAAAAAAGATTACTATTCCTTAATTGTATTAAGATTTTTTTCTTTTTTAACCTCATTTTGAAAAACTTATGGTACACTGGAACTTTGACTGGATGGAGGGTAACGGGTTTTTATGGCACAATAATAAAAATATAGGAGGTCATTACCAACACCCAAACATGATCCATGATAATTTTGAATTTGGTCAACGTTACAAAATAGCAAACACTCTAATACATAGCAAAGTTCATCATCATCAAGAGTTAAAGAATGATGCCTCAATTGTAATAGGTGTTCCTTTATAAATGAAATTTAAACAAAATTTAGCAAAAATGTTAGAGGTATAATTTTTGCATTAATCAAACATTTAAACTATCCTGTAAAAAAAATCATATATAAAAGCTTTAATATAAAATTAAAGCTCTGTTAATAAAAAAGTTATTCTTTTTTTAAAGATATATGTTAAAAATAATAACCCATCAGTAACACATTGAGATGGAAATTAAGGACAAAAAACGATATATATGAATAACTAATTAGATTGCACAAATTTCTCGAATCAGTTTGTACAATTTAAATACATAGGACAATCTGAATGCTCAACAACAATAAACAATATTTAATGTTAATTTCCTCCTTTGATTAACCAAAGATCGATGACGTACAAGTAATATATATTTAATTGAGTTAATAGTAAAGAATGCATCACATTAAATTGATTATTAGAATAAATATTAGACAATAAGATCACAAGGATCGTTATTCACTTCTTGAAATTACTAAAATAAAGGAACTCAAAAGTCAACTTCTGTATGTTTAATCCATTTTCTTCCTCTCTTTAACTCTGTTTTTTTACACCATACCGTCCATAATGTTAACAATTATGTGTAATTATTTCTTGTATAGGAGTAAAAAAATACTTTCCGTCAAAATAAAAATTGAAGATATTGAATGCTTCAAGATTTAAGGGATAAAAAAATTGAGAATACAGAAATATTTTCACGACTGCTTCAATATACACGTCTTACATGAATACAATGAAGGAATTACAGTTCTCCTCATCTCTAACAAGAAAAAAATCTTAACAGTAGAATTATATTTACAAAAATTATTGTAAATTGAAGTAAAAAAATATATTGTAATGATTTCCTTATCTTGAGTTGTATTTAATATTGTTAGTATATTGACGCACCACGTATGTCTAAATAATAAATTAAATATACACTATGTTTTTTTTTAATTAATTGTGAACCTAAATTTTATCAATCTTAAAGTAGAAAAAATGTCCCTCTGTAGGACTAAACAGAATAATTAATTATAATATATGAAAAATCCTTCTATATTAAAGGTTTGAGGTATATTGACAATGATGATATTCCATTATTATATGGTTTTAAAGAGCAGGACCAAATCTAAACTTTGGTATTAATCAAGCGGGTTTATGTTAAAGCTTTTGAATTCAAGATTGAATTAAGTGCTAGTAATTGATTAAAACAACTTGGAAAAGTAGGCGATCATTAAACAAAAAATAAAATAATATATATATATTTGATTAAAAAAAATATAAAGATTTATAGAGAGATAGGGATTAAATTGTGAAAACTGTTGCAGATTCAGCCAAAATTACAAAGCTTATTACTTTTCAAGGATGTATTTTGAAGCATAAATACAAGTGGTCCATACTTCATTGTCAGAACTGTTTCTAACTAGGGCACGCTAAACATGACTGTAATAATAGTAGAATTAATTTTATATTGTATTTTTTACATTAATAATAGCCATTTCTGATAAGGTAAATAATTTTTAACTCTGATTATATTTTAAAAAGCTAACTATTATATTTCACTGGCATTTAAATTATAATACACCAGTTTGATTTTAATTCATCGATAGAGTGAAGTTCGTAAGTCAAAGAAATGTATCCCACAAAATTAGAGGGAAAAAATCAAACTAAAGTGGCCCTTGTGTTTCGTGACTAACCCTGGATCAAGTTGTATTTTTATAAAAATTCGTATGCTGTGAAACTTGTATCTCAAAGTGTTACTGTATGGGTATTTTTATCCTTTTCCATAGCTGCATTCGTTGCTGCAGACTGAAGATTTTAATCTATTGCAGCCTTACTACGACAAAATATCATACGAACTCCTCTAATTGTCTGTTTGTGTTTATTTTTCTGTGTGGTACGTACCATCAAAAGGACCAATTGAGTTGCAATATAAAGACGAAACAAATAAAGAATTCAGAAACATAATTCACAGTCTCATTTATAATCATTAGTATTTATTGGATTGTATTCTTTACCAAATTATTTTTACAAGCTTTTTATATATATAAATATTTATACTACCAACCTCTCTCCTACCTATACCTATTAAGACTAGACATTCAAATAATTAAATTATACTTAATTTAATATTCTTACAAATTAAATTCATTTTGAGGGTTTAAATCTAATTTTCTTATTAGACATTGGTTTTTATAAGTATATTTAGATGCATACGTTCATACATGTAAGTTAATTAATGATATATATATTAAATGAGGTTGATCTTGATAGACTTACTTGAAGGGAGGGAGCAAGGACAAACTACTCGTAATATTGATGCTGAAAAAGTTAATTTAAATTACATTTAATTAATAAACCAATGGCAAAAAACTCTACAGATTATGTGATTACATATAGTGGCCCACTGTATGTTGTGTCAACCATATAATTCATAACTTTTAGTCAAAATTAGTTATTGTAATTTAAAAAACGATAGCTTATAACAATTGGTTCAATAATACATCATAAAATAGTGACGTAATATCAATTTTGATCATCAACACATCAGTTGAAAAGATCTACTATCATTACTTTATGGTGTACTCACAACACGATTGATGAAATAACAAGGGTCACTGTACTCCATATGACTACTGTTTCCCAAACTGTAAAGGCTCATGATGATAACTGGTCAGATACAGTGAGCTCCTCATAAGCCACGATGGTACAAGATAAGTCCTATGTTCGTAGCCGTACTTAAGCAACCCATCAAAATTAACCCCATCATTCCAAATTCAGCCGAAGCCAGTGTCACAATGAACCATTCAAAGAGCTGTAAAGGGACTCAATCATTTTTTGACTGATACCACGAAATCCTGGAGGCTTAAACAGGAAAAAAAATTATCATCTTTGATGAAAAAATATCATCAAGTTTTTATTATATGAAAAAAATCTGCATCTGTCATTGTGATCTGGGTGATATCCATCAACAGGGATGTGATGACACATCACTTCGTCATCCCCAAGAAATAGGGATTGCCCTGGTCTAGACACAAGTTTTAAATCCAAAATCATTCCCTTGAGGAAGCATATAGCTCAGGAAATACCATTCGTCTACTAACAGAATTAAGCACCTAACTATTCAGGTAAGATACGACTTCCCTTTTAAAAACGTAAGCCATTAGCTATTAGTTGAAAGTAACCTTTTGTAAGTTTCTGACATTTTATTATTATATATTTACAACAATGATACTATTTATATAGACTATGTTCATAAGTGGAGCTTGAAGTTTATTTTTAAATTATTCAGGAATATCAATCAGAAAGGTATGCTTGTGTTCCGTTATATCTAATTGGTGTGTGTGTGTGTTTCTTTTTTTGCATTGAATAAATCATAAATAATTTAAAAAGAAGTCCCAATCATAATTAGCTCCAAAATAAACGAATAATTAATGTCCATTGTTATAAAATATGCACGTGTTTATATAAATTGAGCAAATATATATATAAACTTAATTTACTTTTGTTGCAAATTTTACTTAAACATACATATATTCGTTTCATATGCTCACCCACTAAGTTATCCTAGACTTACTTTCTCAATAACCTCAGTCATAATTTGTTGCGTCTTGACGAGGGAGAGACACAAACTTATTTATAATAGGAGAGATCCAGGATGACCGAGAGAAATGAGGAGAAGAATTCACGTGGAGGAATGATACTACACTGATTATATGTTCATGTGTATTCTAACTATACTCTGATATATTTACAAAAGACGACACTATTTATAATACGTAAAACTCAGTACTTATAATACATAGACGAATATACAAGAAGATAAAAACCAGAAAGGACATATTAAATACATAACATAATTCAAGATGTTAGAACATCAAATATGGTTTTTATAAAAACATAAAAAGTTAAATTTTGTAAAAAGTATTTAATTTGTCAAAGATGTCATAGGCTGAAAAATTTCGTGCTTAACACGTTTTTTTCTGTTAAAAATTGTTTTGTTTATTTTAATTATTGTTATATTATATATATATAAATGTATTTATGTCTTTATTCGCTTAATAAGGCAATGAATTCCCATAAACACCTTTTAATTCATTCCCAAGCTTGACTGGTATTTTTTCCTATCAAGAAGCAGTGTAAAATTTAAGCACAACATTATTTCGATACATTGTTTTGGATAAAAAAAAGCGTCACACTTAGCACAAAAACTTTTAGTGATTGTAGTGAAATTTTGACAGCTGTCTTTTAAAGGTTGACACTTACTAAAAATGAAGTTACAGGGAGCCGGGATCAAATTGTCGCCAAAATATTTTTCTACAAAAAACAACACAAAATATACATTTTTTAACTTTTTTATTAGAAATCAAAACTATGACGAGCATATAGGTATAGAGTAGCCATTCATTCGATATAATCACCGTTGGCATCAATAACGGCCTCAATACGGCCTCTGAACCGGCTGCAGGCTCTTTTGACCAGCTCATTGTCCATGTTGCCGAATACCTCCTTGATGGAGTCCATCAGGCTGGCCTTGGCGCTATGGGGATGTCTGTTGGTATGTTTCTCGACATAGCCCCAGACAAAATAGTCCAATGGATTAAGGTTGGGAGAGTTAGGAGGCCACAAATCCTTGGTTACGACGTCATAACAGTTCTCGGTTAACCACTGCATGGAGATTTTGGACACATGGGAGGGTGCTAAGTCCTGTTGCCACACCCAAGGCCTGTCTCCGACCTTCATAGACCTGGTAGGGTCATCCTCAACCATCTTCTTCACCTTGTCGACAAAGTCGGTGTCCCTGACCTTCCTGTCGGCGCCCTCCTTCTTGGGTGCCCTCTTTATGGTGGCATCAACACCCAAGGTGTCCTTTAGCTTCTTACAGATACGCTGAACAGTCCGTAAATTCACTCATAAGGTTGAAACAATCGTTGAATTGGAGATTTCACCTCCATTATTAACCAATGCCATGACTACGGCGGAACTCGAAAGCTCCTCGTTCCACTTATAGCTCTTTATCTCCTCATATAATGACGGCATGATGCTAACTTAACTACGTATCGTTAGCTGACGAGAATAGCTTTCCTATTTGGTAACCGGTTTTTATTTGATAATGTCGTCTTCAAGTTATCAAGGTTAAAAGTAGGCGACAATTTAATCCCCGCTCCCTGTAATTAAAAAAATAAGGTAATTTATGTAAGAAGTCCGGTACTTTTAACCCAATGTAACACACACAAATGTATTTGTCCATCTCTAAGGTTGTCTAAAACTTAATATGAAATGTAATAAATGTGACAAGTTGAGAGTTCTTTTAGAGTATTAGCATATATATCTAACATACTCTATGGGCAGTGATTGTCATAAACAAGAACAGGCTTAAAAATCCATAAGTATCAATATACTGAAATTCTGAATTGGAATTTTAGATTTTTTTCTCGATAGTTAAGGCCTAGTTAAAATAGCTTATCGGAAAAATACATTATTGTTGGTCAATTTGAATTTGAGAGATAAGTGAGTTTTTTTAGATGGGTGGGCTCTGAGAAAGGTTGTGATAGTGAATTTCCCGATTAGTAATATTGATTAGTGATTTATAGTCTTATTTTATTTTGCTACTAGTGGAAGTACCCAACATTGGTTGGAGTAATAAGGCGTCGGCCAAAACATAAATTTTGCTTTAATAATAAAGAAAATTACTCTAAACGAAATCCTCAATGTTACTCTTCGTTTTTCATAAACACACTCTCACTTATCTACTGAATACCTATAAAAATTTATGTGAAGTGTTTTTTTATTAACAATGAAAGAGTAATAAACTAATGTGTGGGATAACTTATGAGTACTTGTGTCTTTACAGCGCACACTACTAAAAACAAAGAAAAAATATTTTTTAACATACCAGCCGGCGTTCATATTTAATTAAAATCTTAACTTATACTGAAAAAGCAGCTCAATTATGATATGATATGCAAAAGAGTCGAACGACAAAAAAAATCAAAAAAAGTGACTTTCATTATTAGACACGCCTCCAATATTTCTTAAAAAGGATTATATTGTTATTTCTCTTATTATGATAGGTTTATGATATACACCATAGACCAATATATACAGTGCATCCAGTGACTGTTTTTCATATATTCATACATACATATCAAATTGATTTATTAATATATTGTATGTAAATTATTCAACATTTTCAAATGTTTAGTTATTTATTCATCTGAAAATTTTTTTTTCTAATTTTCTTACTAAAGCTTTTTTTTAAATTTTTTAACTCTCTTTAAATATGGTAAATATTTGACAGGTCGCATTCATATTTAAATTTTGAAAAAATTACGGACTTTTATCAATTCAAAATTGATTCATACAATAGCAACATATATTAATCTGATGATTTTGGCGTGTTTGAGACAAACCAGTTACGAGAAATTGTGCCAAACGCACACATTTTTTGCAACTCTTCCCGATTTTGCCTAGTTTAAAAATAAGTCTTATATACTTGAAGACAAATTGATAAAATATTGGCCTTAAATAACGTAACCACTAATGCGTATTTATTTAAAACTGAATTAAAGTTGCTAAAAATATTTTTTAGTAAATACATGTTTTATTGGATCTCATTAAAATATATAGGAAGGAAGTCACTTTTCTATTCCCGCTTCCCAAGAAATCTTAAATGAAATTATTTCTTTGATTTACTCATTCAAACGTACATAGACTTGTATAAAATATGACATGTAACTCGAATATGACTCGAAAACAAAATGGTAGGTAGCCCTGACAGTTTAAAGAACGTTTGGAATAAGAGAAGTTAACTTTTATAATGTTTTATTAGATTTGCTCCGAGTAGCATTGAGTGGGAAGAGAATAAACACTTATCCCACTCCATGATATATTAAAAATTATTAACTCTGATGCCAATTTTCAATTTACTCTGAGTTCAACAAGGGTTTACATCCCAACCAATCATTATGTCTAATCTCTGTCATTCAGTGGCAGATGAACAAGAGATTACTTTATACTTGAATGTTTTATACTCAAAAATAACATAATAATGTTAACTGATATGGAAATTAAATTGTTATTATTTCATTTTTGAATGTTTTTTAGCAAACAGATAGTTCATATTTTAAACAACTGTAGACACGCCTTGCTGTTGTTGTTGTTGTTACATATATTTTTCTAATTTTAGTTATTATTATTTTTAAGCAATTTATTAAAATTTTTGGACACTGACACATAGAAGATAAAAGTAAAAATAGGTGAGGCTTTCTTAAGAGATTGTGTTCAAAATCTATATAAAGACGCCTATAAAAATTAAGAACTAAAACAAGTAAAAAATCACAAGAACAAAAACTGCAGTAGAGGAAGTGAAATAATATAGTATTGCTCTTAAATCACCATAATTAATACACAATTACATTATTTCAATATATTAAGCTATGTTCAAGTCAAAATTATCTTTTCATTCATTGATAATAAGGAACAAAAGAAATTAATTTCTTGTGAGCTATTGAGCAATATATATTACTTAAAAAATATGAAAATGAAATTATAGTAATTGAAGTGTATATTTCAATGCATTTATCCCAAGACAAACCTTCCCTAACTATGTAGAATTACTAAAAAGCACTTCACCATTTATATTCAGTCAGTTGTTACAGTGGCTTAGTTCCTGTTTGACAAATAGGATATGTAGTATAGTTATCAATTCCTCAATGTCGCAGCCTTTTCACCTTACTTCATTTAACAATAACTCAAACTTTTATTGGCTTTGATTACCTCCGCTAGTCGAAATTTTTATAAAAAAGAAAAGAAAAAAGGAACCCAGAAAATTTTAGGATGTATCTATCAAAAGTAATAAGTGGATTTTAACAGTTGGTTTTCGTTAGGAAACTCCTTGATTTCAAGAAAAAGTAAATATTATAATAATGGTAAATGTAGACATAAAAAGTTTTAAGAAAGTATATAACGAATTCGCTCAATCATAAACAAAAGTTTATGTAACTAACCTAATGGATACATTAATCAATGTTATTCAACTTTTTTCGAATTTCAATTATGGTTAGAATGGAAAAGTTATCATGCGGTAAGAAACAAAACATATGGATATTTCATTAGTTAAAATATATCATATTTATGTGGTACATATCACTAAGATGAAAAATAGGCATTGATTAAAACAATAAAGTTGGAAATTTTTCCTTATTTTTACATCTCTACATTAATTTTCCTAGTCTTTCAAAAATATTAATAAAGGGTTTTTCTAAAATAATTCTACTGAGTAAAAACTGATAATAGCGTAAAGAAAATTTGATTATCTGTGTATAAAGTGCATGGTATTATAACATTTTCGAATAGGAAATATCTATATATAGATTTAAAAAAATTTTACGTTACTTCTTTTTCTTATTCCAATCGAATTAGTTTAGAAATTCATTCCATTAATATTTTTTAAAGACTAGGAAAAATTAAATCATAATTTTTAACTAATAATGCTTTATTGAATCTTGACTAATCCATTAAAGGCAATGAGTAAATTTATTTACCACTACATACAAGTATAAATTTTTAATGCAACATTTACTAATTAATATCTGTTTGTCTGTCGTCCGGAGTACTTAAATTAAAATTGCACAAAAAGGAAAGATATACATTATTCATTGGGGCCGCATCACACAAGAGTCTAGCTCAAATTGATGGTGGTATTCAATAAAAATTATGGATAATAGGAATAAGGAAATATTTTGTAATGCTTAAGGTATATATATTATATTTAAGTTGTTTATGTTTTGTTACTTTGAATTAATTATTAATCAGTTCCATATATTTTGTACATTTGATTTCATTCATAAATTTCCGATTAAAAATGATCCTATTGCCAGTGGGGTAATTCTATATTCTTCATGGAATAACAATGTTGTCAAAAGGTTTGTGTGGAAAATATAGGTCATGTTAGTTATGCAGCAACAGTTTCATAGATGTTTTCATTTTCAAAGGAAAGTTTGTAGAATGAAGTTAAAAAATGAACTGTACTTGATAGTTCCTGAAAGCGTTTCTAAGTATAACATTGGAAATGAAGGAATTACACTCTTGTATTTAATTTCAGTTATCTATGAATGGATAACTATATGAAAGAAAGAATGGTAGCCTATGTTTCATAGGCTAAACTCATCCAAGCTAGAAAAAAATGTATATCTGCTTTATTTATAATTCCTTCGTCATTTTGTAAAATAGATTCTAATCAAGCATGGAGCACAATAACAAAGACCCAGCCTTTATCTATTTTTAAGAAGAGCAAATAGAGAAAGCTGGAGATTTAACAATGTCCTTCTCCTTATCGGACAAATCTCTCATTGAATACGTTGGAAAGGTCCAATGTGTAAGGGAAAAACTAAATTTGAGTGTTTCAGAAGCAATATTGGGTTACATCTATATTGATTCTATAAAAATGACATATAATAGAAACTATAATATAAAATATTTCATTATTTTTAGATTTTTTTTTTTTTCATGTTAATGCCAAAAGATACCTATTTAAATATGTTTTATTATTTTCAAGTTCGAATCCAAACATATAATAACAAATATGTTTTCGAATCATATAAACAAGGTGTAGACAATATTAAGGATCCAATATGATTTTTTTAAATGGATTTTTCCTTAAACTTATCATGTAATATTAATAAAAACGATTTCCAAATAAACATGGGATATTCTTTTTAGTTTGCCTTCACGTCATACTTTCACTTACTATCTCGAAATTGGAGACAGCGACAGAGTATAGTTGAAATTCAATTATGGCAACCTTTTAATGATGTGGAAATAACTTTGGTTTCCCAAGCGGAGGGACTCCAATTGAAAATAAAAATAAATTTATTGAGAAGGAGAAGGAAAAGGATCTCCACTTTTTCGAGGGACGTGAAGTGAAGCAAATAATATATTGACAGATGAAGAGGAAAAGGATCTCCACTTTTTCGAAATATTCGGTTAATTAGCACTTGATATGGTCTTGAAAGTAGATGGAAGGTATCATTGTGTTGAAGAAATTGTGAACATGGCTCCTATGGAGTATTCGGAGGAGGGTGGGTTCTCTTGGAGTACATCTGTTGACTGAAGGATGAGGCAAGAGGAGATCATATCTATTTATGTAAGGCATTACAAATTGTTCTTCTATCTACCATGAATCATGACAGTCGAATTACTTTCAGGGATACTTTGCATGGGAGTCGTAGTGTGCAAATTCGTAATAGGATTTTTCTTCTGGAACATCAATCAACTCGGATAAAAGAGAAAATTCAAAGTCTAACTGAAGTATTTCTACAATTAATTTACAGTCTACAATCATCTTCCTTATTCAAACTTAATTATTTGTTAACTTAATAATATGTTAAGGTAATATTACATTAATTATCATTTGATTTTGTGATAATTTTATCCATTATAATAGTTGGAATAAGTTTATAGTTAGGATTACACAATCAAAGAAGTTTTTACTTTATATTTCTACATCTAACAACTATACAATAATAGTAAATAATAAACAACTACAAAATAAACGCGTTTATTATTAATAATGTAATTTAAATTAAGTTTCTTATTTAAAAAATATGAACAATTTTTTTTTTCAAATTGGTATTAGAAATATTATTGTGAAATAAGAAAATGAGGTAAGTGTATAATTTTCCGAAAATATTTGTATCTTTTTCATAAAAAATGGCTAAATATAAGATAAAATAATATTGATAGAAGGGAGTATACAATTTTAGTACTACGGTCTGCACACAGAGATGTTTCTCTTTGCCTTCGTTAAACTGGGTAATTTTGATACTTAGAAAAATAAAATATATATTAAGTATTTTTTAAGAATGTTTATATTTTAGTTTAATTTCTGTTTTTGCATTCAATGATATGGTTTATCTATACTTTTTGTCCAAAAACAACGCAAAATCAATAAGTTAGGCATTTGCGAAAAACTTTAAAGCCGATGATGCAGGGTAAAGGATATATTTAGATTCCTAAAAAAATTATTTCGAGCTTTGCACCTCTTAAATTATTGGGAAAAATGTGGAAACATATCAAAATTTGAAAAAAAGTATACTTTTGAATAGGTCTAAAGCAAAATTCAGCCTTTTGCATTGTATTGGATTAAATATTTAGTTGATCGATTATGTAATTTTTAAGTTAACGCCAAACACTTATGGCTAGCTACAAAAACAACAAAAACGCCCTACCCGTAGATGTACACATATTGCAGGCTCTAAAAGTTCGTTGTTACACAACGTCCTCACACTGAA
The DNA here is from genome assembly GCF_016086655.4 of Lepeophtheirus salmonis. NCBI lineage: Eukaryota > Metazoa > Arthropoda > Copepoda > Siphonostomatoida > Caligidae > Lepeophtheirus > Lepeophtheirus salmonis. Next base: position 13,114,172 of record NC_052131.2, on the reverse strand, counting down.
ACTTTTTCAATAAAATTAAGGATCTGTTATATTATGAAAATGAGCAAATTTAATTTTAACCCAACTTTTCTAATAACAACTTTTCGGCCGACAAAAAATATAGTTTAAATGAGAACTAAATTATTTTGGATGGAATAGTTAAACTGTTTTTATTGGCTAAAGTGTTGGCTCATGGAGATAGTCAAGAGTGCAATATACATATTTTAAACCTATGTCTGATCCAAATTAGAATATGTATTAATATTAGCTATTTCCAAAAATATTGTTGTTTCCATATAAATTTGCAAATAAGTTAGGGGGATATAGCCGTTATAGCTCCAACGTTTGTGTGACTTTGTAATATAAATTACATCTTGATTAACCGAATATATAAAATGTATCATCGACAGTATAAAACTTGATAAATATGTCAAACAAAAAAAAAAAAATGATACATTGAAATTTTATTAAATGAATGTATATAATCAAAAGTATTTTCCGGCTTAGTATTGGGCGGAAATTTAAAATTACTTTTTCTAGAAAGTTTAAAACATATAACCAAAAATTAAGACTAAAATTGTTTTGTTTTTTTTGAGTTATCAAATGCGGATGTTGATCATATTAAATAGAAAATATAATTAAAATAATTTGTATTCTGATGTAGAAGTCAAATAATGAACCAAAAATAACGGAAGCTGCTTTACTGTTTAGGTTTATTTTTGCGTTTGGACACTTGTTCCCGGGAATTGGGTGAACTTTTCATATGTTTCTTGCTATAATTACGGTTCTTCGCTATCAAATCCACCAAGGTATAATTAATTTGGAAAAATATATAATCTTAAAAACTTCAATTTTATATAAAATATAATCATTTGACTTAAATACGGGAACAATCAGCTGTTGTGGGTAAGGGAACAAAAAAATTTACTCTTACAAAGAATGGCTGTTAATGTTTCTAAAATGGCCAACTTTTAAAATGCGGGCATCACGTGTAAATGAGCAATGTAAAAATATATTTACTTTTTATAAGTTCATCAAACATAAACCATACTGTCTTACAAATTATTTATGAGTCTAATTAAAAATTGGTTCTATGTTTCAAAAACAATATGTATTGTAATCTCATCCTTTAATATGTATAAAAAGGAATATAAATTAGAATGCATTCAATGGTTTTCATGTTAGTTAATAGGCTTATACTCCCTCTGTTCGTGGTTAGATTATATTTTTACTTCTTCTTTTAGATCTTGTACAAAATAGAAGATTATTTTCATGGTCTTACCATGTTAGTTCAATATTTATTAGCTGAATTAATTATTTTCTTTCAAATTGGTATGCTCATTTCGTTATCAGATAGTTTTCTGATATTGACAAGGATTGAAAACAGTCAATTTAGAGCAAGTCCTAGTCAAATCTCAAATTCTTTGCTAACAATAACCAAATCCAGGAACATTTTTATCGAATCCAGTTAATGTCTTTAAAAAATACTTAAATGAGTACATTTATATCCTGCGACTTATGAGTCCAAGTTTAGTAGCGAGTCTTTGATTGTGTGATCAAATCAAGTCTTGAGGCCAAACCACCACCTCTGGATATTGAATTTTATAATAGTATTGGAATTTCCAATTAGTTGTGTTTTTCAATCATTGTATTATAGAAGGATGCCAATCATGAAACAAATTTAATATTGGATGCAAATTATAATATCATGGAGAAAAAAAATCTGCATCCAAACATCATTAAGTCATATAAAATAATATTTCAAGCATGATTCAGAACGATTGATTGGGGTCGTTAATTTGTATTCATCTTTCAATTTCCAGAAAAATATAATAGTAACTGACAAAAGTTGACATTTAATTATAGTTTCAACTTCTGATCATATCAAAATATTCAAATCCAAAGACATTTGTCCTCTGTCGATGGAATCATTTGGTGAGTTTGAGAATAACAAGTATTTTTACAATTATGTTTAAAATAATTGAAAAGATCACTAGTAAATATTTATATAAAGATTATATTATTTAAATAGTCTAATAATACATGCCACTCTTCGATAAATTTAGGGAATATCAACTCCTCAAGTCTTTTTTAGATACGCCTACATTTTGAGTGAAATAATCTAATATAAAGATAAATGTATATAGTCACGGCACAAGAGTAACCCCCCCCCTCCCCTAAATTATGTTCAATGGGTTATAGTTTAAATGAGGACTGAAATATGGTGACAAAAGAGTTAAACTTTTTTTATCACTTAAAGTGTTGTCCCATGGAAGTAATCAGGAAAGCAATATAAATATATATGTATTTTAAGCCTATGTCTTAGGCAAAATTGAATTTATGTATTACTAGTACCTATTCTCTAAAATATTGCCCGTACTACATAAATTGAAAAGAAGTGAGGAATCATACCCCTGGTACCCTCACCGGTAAGTGAACCTCGTAGTAAAAATTTAATCTTGATTTATCGAATATATATAATTTATCTTTGACAATATAAATACTTCATAAAATGTTGAAAAAAAAAAGATGGAAAACCAGAGCAAAATTTGATTAAATAAGCATTTATATATAAAAGTAACTTTGGGGTTGGGATTTTTTTTGGCCAAAAATGATATATCTCTCAACCAATCTACAAGTTCGTTAAAATAAAAACTACTTATTATAATGAAAAAGAGAAAGATATCAACATTAGAGCTTGGACAGACCATGAAGGACACAAAGCTACTTCTTGACTGAGCAATATTATTTAGTGGTTATATAATCACAATGATATAAACTATTAACATAAATTGATAGCTGGAAATATACAAATCTCCAAATGCCGTAATTCCTTAAAAATTTTAAAATATGAGAATTTTTGACAGAATGTAATTTGTAAATTAAAATTTTGGATTACTTTATAAACTCTATAACTCTACTCAAGCCATTACGTTAAACGGAAGTTTTGTGTACCGTGGTATTTTACCTTACAACTAATCCAAATCCTTCAAAAATTAAATTCATTATTTATAATACAGGCAAACGACGCCTTCTATGATAAAACCTAGAAAAATAATTCATTTATACTAGTAATCGAACGAGTCTGTATGAAGCACAAATTTAAATTTTAAAAAGAAACAGCAATAAGGGTGTTTCTAATGAAGCAAGTCGTTCAGAAGAATGGCCTTGAATTGTAAATATTTGATTATTTATGGAAAGATCATTCTAAAGATGATATGATTTATAGTTAAGGTTTGATCGAAATGGCTTAAATAATATTGTACATAGTACTAGACAGACAAAAAAAAACCGATAAAACTATTGTATAAAAAAAAACAATAGCCATACTATGTTTAAACTTTTTCTGAAGCATCCAAACTTTACCTTTGAAAATGTTTCCAATAAATGTCAAATTTTGTCGAAGAAAACTAACTTTTACCAACGTAAAACAAATCAAAACACAAAATTACACTTCTTCATTTTAAAAATTTATTTATAAAATGTATTCTTGACATAATGTCTTAGTGATTCTGTTTATACTTTTTTTTTAAGTATTAAGGATATATTTAGTCTAAAAAATTAGTTATTCAATTTTTAAATAATTATTCTCAAGATATTTGAAAATATAAAAACATTTCAAAATAGCTGTTCATTTTTAAATTTATGAGAAAACTAAGAAATGTAGCTTTTGAAAAAATTATTTCCGACTGTGAAAATTCTTTGGCAAGCTTTTATATAGTGAATTTCCATTTTCAAATTGTGCTATTTAAACATAAATGTGGAATTAAGTAGTAAAATATATACTGGTTGAGTTAAAGACTTTCAACATTCATAGATGCCATATCTAGTCAGATAAAAAAAGATGACAGCAGCAAATCGTATATCTTTATTTATGTAAAACTATATTTATTAATATTTCGATTAAATTTAATATTATAATTAGATTTAGTCAAAACTATACCTATTTTGTTTTTTGTAAAAATGTCTTCTTTTTTCTCAAAAAATGTGGGATTGATTTGTATTCTTAAAATAATTATCTTCCTTTTCTTCTTATAAATTATTTTAATTAGCCCTACATACACCCCGTTATTCATACTTGAAGATTGGAGAAATTTACGGTACCAATAAAAACATATGGTGTCCATGATTGAATTTTCTTTAGACATATATGGTGCGTCAACATACAGACAATATTGAACAAATATCAAAATATGGAAAAAATCGACATTTACTTTTGTCCTTTGTTTTAAGATAACTTTTGATAACGTAATTATACGAGTCGATGGTAGGATTTAATAAGGAAGAGAGTATTTGAGCAGCTAATTTTCAACAAAACACCTTATTTGGAAATTTTTATTGGAGGAATTCATCTTTATTTATCATTTGAGGTTCGTAGTAAATATTAAAGTGTCTCAACATGAAATACATATTATAATAAAAAAGTATTGACTGTTTTTTTCTCCCTTTTCCCAATGCTTTCCAATATTTCCAATGGATCCCCTCATTTCAATTTCTGCTCTAACATTTGACAAATATAATTGTATTACTATACATAGGAATATTTAGTATGAGTTAGGATCGAAGCCACAAGTTACTAATTGGAGGATGAGGAGGACAGCGATTCCGTAATTCTAAGCAATCATGTAATAAGTGTATTTTGAAACAAAAGAGTTGATGTTTCTGAATTTATAGTTTCTTTGATGTCTTCAATGTTGTATCATGTTGCACTCCTGCTTGATATAAATTACTCATAACTGGCAACATTAGGAACGAAATATAGTAAAAATACGGAGTTTAAGAGAGGAAGAAAATTGTTGGGACGTTCAGAAGTTGACTTTTTCAGATTACTATAGCGATTTCTACAAGCAAATGATGATACATTAGATCTTATTGGGTAATACTTTTTCTTACTCATACCTATGATATTATGCTTTCTTACTATACACTCAATAAAATATATATTACTTGGGTTTCATCGATCTTTGCTTAATCAAAGAAAAAAAAATAAACATGAAATATAAGTTATGATTATTGAGAATTCGGATATCCCTATGTATGTAAAGTGTTTAGTAATTCGATAGAGCTGTGCAATAGGATACGTTTTTCGGAGAAATTGGTTATATGTCCATAACTTTCATATCAATGTGTTATACACATTAAACAGGTTTTAATTTTTGAACATATATCATTTATTTAAATAAAAAGCATCAGGATCCAGATAACAATGATTCAACTATTTATTAATACTTTCACATATGAATTTTTTACAAGTCTGTTTTAAATTTATGTTTATTCAAAATTTACGCCATTTACATTTTCGCTTTTTTTTATTTAAATACAGATTAGGAATACCCAATACAATTGAATCACCTTTCTTTAATTCTTAATGGTGGTGATAAGGTAAGAAGATGACTTGGGGATGGCAGCTGATTAAATATATGAGGGTTTGAGGTTTTTTCTTGATATTTTTTCCTTTCTTCTGTTAGAAAAGTTATTCACATAAATAATTTTCCTGAATCCAGATTTTTTAGATCCTTATATATAATGATATTTTTTAATAGCCTAACTAATAGTGTATATAAAATAAAGATATTATAAGAATATTGGTCCTCTCAGAGTAAAGCTAGATCATACAGTTACTTTTCAACATAAAAATTGTTATTTAAGAGTGCAAAAAATTAATCAAATATTTCTTTAAATGTAATTATGGGTCTATGACGAGTCATTATCACATTATAAAAATTTTAGTTATGGAATAACGATTTATGTGAGTTATCTATGTTAAACAAAAAGTTAATCAACTATATCAAATAATAGGTAAGATATCAGACACTATAATAACATTCTTAGTAAATGTCAAGCCAATGTTAATAACATAGTAAAATATTCCAAATTTGACTAATTCGTAATAAGAGGTTATTCAATACTTTTCTTCAACAAAAAGCTTTAACAATTTTTTTTTTTTTGAAGAAGTCAGTATTTTATACTAAATAGAAAAATAAAAAAGACTGTATTTCAAACAATATAGATGAGGGGAAAGTAAAGTAAAAAGGATGAAACCACTGATATAGATGTATTATACCTATCGACATTTTTTTTTATTAATTTCTTAGAATTTTTGACTCACTCAGTACATATGTGGCTCATAAACCAACAAAAAAAAAGGTAGAATAATTCTTCTCAAAATTAAATTTGGATTACATTTTGACAAATTACTGTCAATTTCTATTTATAAACTATTCTGACTAATCTTTTGTAGACTCTAAAAATTACACTTAAGTCGCAAAAATTCCTCATCAAAAAAGGAAATAATTAGAAAATGATGGAGCTTATTTTAAATGCCATATCGGGGTGCAATTAGTTATCATAAATCATATTTACCATTACTGGGTATCTCAATTTATCCAGAAATTTTATCAAAAAATTGATAATTGTTCGAAATAAGTATATGATAAGATTTGGTAGTTCAAATAAATATACAATTAAAAAAAAATTGGGAAATTCTTGTTCTTTTTTATTTTTGCTCAATACTATTTTTTTTCAATCAGAAAAAAATGAAGTCAAACAACTATGATAAATATGTATATTTCATTTAGGAGCAAATTCCCTGAACGACTCTACTCTAAATAATAATTATTTTTTAATTATTTTTGAATGTGCATTAGGCCCATTTGATTTTATACTTTTCCAAATTTCGATTACGACTACTAGAAAAAAGTTTTCAAATGGTATGGAAATGACCTATACAAAATTACAGTGTCTTATGGGGTCATCTTTAGGTTGGAAATCTTAATCAAATTATGAACAAGACAATATCGTTTTATTTACTTAATAAATATAGATACAAGAAGAAATTTAAGTTATTTTGCATAAAATAGTATTGATAGACATTTTTCTTCCAATAAAAATTAATTAAAAGTTATTTTTCTAAAATTGTCTTATTGAGGGAAACAGAGAACAAAGTTAGTAAAATTTGATAATCTGCGTATAGTGCAATATTTTTTACATTTCCATACAGGAATTATCCATGTGTTTTTATGTTATTTTTTGTTTTTGCTATATAGGGTAGCTTTAGAAAAAAAAATTATGTTTTTTGTAGATTCGAATAATTTGAATTATAATTAAAAATACAAATTGATTTATTTTGTATTTTAATATTTTTTGACAAAATAAAAAAAATCAATTTTTTTTCAAATTTTGAACTACTTTAAAATGACATGTAGGAATTTGTTTTTTGTAAAATTTTATTTCTTATCATATAGCAACTTTTCTGAACTAGTTGTAATCGAAATTTGATATCTTTTTGAAAAAGAAACCCACATACTTATGTTAATATTAAACTAATGAGGTTCATTGTTTAAATCAAAGGTTAAATAATTAATGTAATGTTTCAGATTTTTTATACACACATCACAAGCATTTGTTCATGTATGGGTAAGAAAAAGAGATTTTAAATAACATGAAACAAGAAACTTCAAAATATTATGTAAAATGTCATAGTTTTTTGTTTTTTTTTCTAAATACTAACAAAATGAAATGTTCTTTTGTTACATTGTCGTGAAAAAAGGAAGTTTCATATGATGATGATGATTATTATTTCATTTTCAATTTGTCTTTGAAGAAACCAAAAACAAACATACATGAAATAAGTGCCAAAAAATATCATTAAAAACATATATTCCTTCATTTACATAATATACCAACTAAATAATTGATAAGAACTTCTAAGTAAATATTACTAAGTTATTCAGAGAAGTTTTGTAAATGTTTATAATATTACAAAATATTTATTTAATATACTACAATTGTCTCTCTATCATGGTGCTACTTTCATAATAATTAAAATAAATAATTCAAAGTTTTTAATAATCTACACAATTTCTCTGAAAAGCTTGATAATTCTTCACAGTTTATAAAAGCTAATTTTAATTCAACGTTTTGGTTGGGAGTAAAACATTGACAGCTGGCGACAAAAAAAAATTGTTTATTTTCGGAGGAAAAGTTGCAGGATAAAATAAACGTAAGAAAGTGCTTAATTATCATTTAACCTTTTTCCAATAAGAAAATGAAATCAGGACTGAAAATAATTGTTAGTTAGAACGATACAAAACAATATTAATGATATCAAATTCTATAAGTGTAATATGTACATACTTCTGATAATTTGGACATTAGTATTTTTGCTTTAAGTAAATGCAGTTAGAAAATGTAAATATTCTATGAAAGGATTCATTTATGAAAAAATAAGAGTGTTTTAGAGTTTTCAAATCTTCATGAAAAATTATTTGAATTTTTTTTATGTACTACAAAATAAAGTAACTGTATAAATAGCTAATTTTCAAAATTACAATTTCAAATATTTATGATATTTTCTTCACATGTTAATGCGAATACTTTTTTGGGGTTTTTCAGCACAAAAAAAGTAAACGTTTTATTTTCATGATTTAAAAGAAGATTTTATTTCACAAGATATTCCGGATAAATATATAGATGTACCAATAAATACTAACATCATTTTTACATTTAGTATTGAAGTTATACTCAAACAATATATTGCCAAATTGAATAAAGATCACCGGCACTATGCTTATCACCGCACTAAGTGGCCATATCATGTTTCCAAGGAGTAATTTAGAACATAAAAATGCTATTAAGCTTTGTATTCCCCTGTCAGCTGTTACACAAATTCACATACAAATAGGTTCATAGCTATGCCTAACTTTCACTTTCTATACTTTTATAGGTTGTTGATTACAACACAAAAATGAAGTGCCCAGCTAAAGACTTACACAACTTCGTTTGACGAGTTAACCCATTAACGCTGAATTATATTTTTATTTTCAATTTTCATCTGAAAATTGAGTATATCAATAAAAGTGTGATGATGAATGCTTATATGGTAAAAATAAATCATAATTTCCATAATTGCAAATTATGGAAATTTTTTTGTGTGATAAACTTGAAAACTTTTTGATGTAAATGATCGGTTATCCTCAGTTGTAATAAACCATATTCTGTTGATCTAATGGTAACAATGTTATTTTCCTTTTCTACGACGTAAAAAACCATTGGAAGGAGGAGAGGGCATATAAAAGAAATATATACAAGTCCCATAGTAATAAAAAAACATATCCCATATTCCCCGTATGCTTAAACGGTCCTTGAAGTCATATTCTTGGATTCAGATTAACTCTCTTGCCAAAAAGAAAATTACTGAATGATTTGAAGTCCCATAGTAATCGAACCATCTTTTATTTGGATCAGAAACAATGGACTGTCAACATATACCACAACATCCAGAACAATATATTTTTTTCCACAAAGAGAGCTACGTCTTTAAAACAAAGTTTACGGACAGTATCATAACCCTTAAGGTCATTGGGAGCAAAAGTAGTGGCATATTCATCTTCTTTGAGCCAACAGTACTGTAGACACCTGTCTGACCAAATGATACATTGGATGAAAGCTGAAGCGAATAGTGACAAGTTACTGTTTCATCAAGACTCAGTCTCTCTCACAAGTTCCACAAGACCCAAAACTTGTTGAAAGAAATGAAGGTACACCCCACACCTGGCTATTTATTTCCTTCTATATGAATCCCATGGATTATTTCTTCTAAAGGGAGTTAGGGAAAAAGATTTCTACCAATTCACACAACAAAATCGACTCCTTTAAGGCCTTCATCATCTAGTACTGAAACAAAGTCTCCCCCAACGGATGTGGTGAACGCCTGCAAATGCTTGAGGCCTCTTATTAAGCAAATGGTTGGCAAAGAAGGTGAACACATTGAATGATTTTTTTTTGTTTAGAAGATGTAAATAAAATTTAAAACCTCTACATGCTGCCCATATGGCTCAAGATACAGTTAAAGGTAGTCCGGATTTACTTGATGCCCCTATGTATATTACTTAAATACATTCATATTTATTGCAAGAAATATGTCCCTTTGTGAGTTGTGTATTAAAATAACAATAATAATGATACACAATAGAAGAGGATAATTAACTATTTACTTCAAAAAGCTTTATAAATCATTGTTAATACTCATAAATCATTCCTTTATTTAGCTATGGGTGGGCGGAGAAATAACACTATGCAATAAAGTTAAGGTCTTGAAAATTCAACCGTATAAAACCCACATTTATTGGTCCATAAAGACAAACACAAACGTTACCATTAGAATTTTTAAATATAATAGGTCGGGACTTTAGAAACTTTCTACAAAATCACAAAATCTTACATAATAAATATATTTATTTCATATTATATATATTTATATTATGACTAAAACATAAGAATATACCATAAATTTCAACTTCAAAAGACTTGCCTTAAAATAAAGCCAATATAAATTACTTTTTTAGTGGTTGATCATTTAACTAATTGTAAATTTTTTTTTAAGACAATGAGACTAATTCAACAGATTTATTTCATCCGATCGGCTGTTTTATATTTGATTTCGGTGAAACTTTTATTTCATAAATTTTGTTATATATTCCATAATAAAATTTAAAACTAAACTATTTAATCAAAATTGATCTGTCTGTTTTTCTGTTCATCGACACCTTGTAACTCTAAGAATTACCAGGTACTCTCACTCGCTAGTATGTATATAAAGTATTGAGCCATATAATGAAAAAAAAACCCATATGGGGAATTTCTCATATATTTTTAATTTTTATTATTGTTTTTATGTTGAAGCACCACATTTCATAGCGTTTTTTATATTTTTATATTATTGATATTGTCAATGATCCCTCTTTTTTGAAGCTCCCTTGTGAATACTGTAGGCTCTTAGATATATATATTTATCAAAACAAGACAAATAGAAAAGCAAATTCAAAACTATGAATTATTTAAAAACTCAGCAAATAATTTGATGATAATGTTCAAGTTGCCACTCAATACACGTATACATAATATTTATACATTTGTGTGTGGAATATCCCAATTTCTAGATACAGTTACTTTAACGTCACTTTTCTGGTCCAATTTAAATAAATATGTTGATACAGGTATATAAAACATAAATCCAACAACCAATATCCTTTTGTAAAAATATAAATTATATCCAATGACAATAGCAGTAATACCTTTCTCCTTACCTTTTTCTTTTCTTTTTCTATTATTTGCACAGATCAAATACAATTTTTTTATAATTAATAACTTTTTAAAGTAAAGAAAAAGTTTTTTTTAAAAAGAATTTCTTAAGCAAATATTTTTAGCTATTAAATTGGGCAAATAAAAATTTAACTATAATATTTATTACGCTTTAATTTATATCCTTTTGAACTACATAAAGGTAAACATTAAATTAGGTATGTGGGCTCTTCTCGAAGGATCCCGGATTTCTTCGAGATTTTACAACTGCGTGAAATATTTATTTCCAGGAAAATCTTGTATTTAATTATTTCATAATATAAGTTTTGTATAATTATATAATAGAGAAAGATTACATAAATCCTTTATTTTGTATGAGCTTTCCCCCATTAATGTTTATTTCTTTGGAAATCAAAAAAGTTTATACACATTTTTGACAATTGACGTTCCAGAGCATGGTGTATCTTTGACATAAAAATTATTTGAACGGAAACAACAAAACCAAAACTAGGTATGAATGGATATTACAGTCTAAAGACCATAAAATCTATTCACATTTTTAGCTTACGTTTTTGCCTTCAGATATTATATTTATATTAAAAAGTAATTACATAGATTCTTGACTTTTAGCCGAGTGGGTGTAATTTTTAATTTAATAATTGTACAACATCCAACCCAACTACACAAAAAATTAACTTGGTCACCACAGATCGGTTTATAGAATGCAAGAAGTGTGACTCTTTGGCCTGTAAAAAACAATCCATCTGTTTATCCCGTAATTTAAAAATTGTTTGCCAAGAAAAGAGAAGCCAACGAAGCTACATATATAGCCACTGTTACTTTATCATTTGAAAACTACTCCTATGCATTACAAATAATATTAAATGATTTAAATTAAGATGAATTGAAATTCGTTAATAAGAAGAACATATGTTACATTTGTAAACCAAATCATTTTATTAATGAAGATTAATTGCTGGATATTACAAAGTCTATATATTTATTGATAAATAGGTAAAAGGAGTGGTATATTATCATTTTGATTAATATTTACTCGATTTATACATTATATCCATGTACACATACAGTGATTAAAAGTTGAGTTTAATTAATTTGATTCATGATGTAAAAAAAGAAGGGGGATTTTGTATTCCAATAAAATACTCTCCTTCCAATCAATATCCTAAGTCATAGAACTTGGTTCACATTAAATGTTTTTTTTACTGTTATTTTTTTTTTTTTTGAATTAACATTTACAATACATTCCATATATTGTTTTAATACTAACATAGAGGGTGTTCCAGAAATACAGAACCATAAAATATTACGATCAGATCGGTTTGTAATGAAATATGTATTATTACATTTTTTAAGGTTTAATATTGCCCAAAATTGACACATATTATCTCATTTAATGTGCTTGGTCTTGTTCAAAACAAGCTAGCACACACAACGTATTACATGAACATTTTACCCAACCAATGTTTATATCCTTGCTGAGACTAGAAAACTGTATTGTCCTCCCTCTCTATTATATCTTAAATTTTTATATAACAGAGATTACGATCATCCGAAGAGGGAGGCAAAAAGTGCACCAAATTGTCTTTACATCATATTTTCACTTTTTATGAAGAAAATGATATCCAGAGTACATTAATATAACCACTTGTGACTCGAGTCTGACTCGAACTGAAATGACTTGGGACTAGTAGAGGATTAATTTGTTCATAATGTATAAACAAGTTTAGAAAAGAAAAAATTTTATAGGCGCCGAATAGGAGTAGTAAAGGTGTAAGAAATATGAAAAATGGGATTAGCGGTCGCCATTTACTAAAACAGTGACTACTTAATACCTTCACACTTGAGAGAAGGACTGGATACTTTAATTGATTCAGCTGTCTGAGAAAATCATCTGGGTAAAGGATTGCTGACTGCAGTCCTTTTACTTTTATTTTAATCAGCAGAAGGAGAGAGGTGAGAGAAGAGAAGAGTTTGAACTGCCTGGAAAGAAATTTCAATCTTGCTCGTTTAAATGGATATTTTTTACGATGCAATCAGATATTATTTGGATCTGCATCTTTCCTGTAACTAAGAATTTGTATTTTTCACTTGAATAACGAATCCACGCGCCTTCTGATCCTCTCATTAACGTTATATTTTGATTTAGAGATCTCCCCTCTATGCCCCTCGCTCAGTGGATTTCATCTCCTTTAATGGAAGTAACCTTCATTGTCAAAATGCCTCTTCACAGCAAGGTCTGGGGTAGTTACTTCAGACATCGTTAATCAGAGTCTTTGTACATAAATTTCTCTAAATCTTCTAAGAAATCATCTTATTCTTTGAAAAGTGTTCTAATGAGTTCCAAAATAATAGAAAATAATCCACTCAAAGGCCCAGTGAGAAATGGTGAGAGTTATCATCCTTCATTGAAGTTATTGAGACAATTCCTCCTTAAGTAAATTCTACTTCGTTTCATACTCTAAGAAAACTATTTCAAAGACATTAGTCCTTCAGCGTCCTTAATGTATATAACGCAGAAATCACTCATTTCAATCATTCTGATTCCTTTATTACTTGTGGATCTCTTTTGCGTTGGAAAACAAGTGCAACATGATTATTAACTCTTTCAAGATAATGTGCTTATATGTACTCTATATTTTTTTGTCAGCACTGCATATTTATTCTGCTATTACATATCAATAGTTATTGACAAATGTTAATTGTGTTAAAAAAACAAATAAGTTACCTTTTATAGGAAAATCTAAATGTTGTAGCAATTTTCAAGCTTATTAAGTATGGAATCTTCTTGTATTTCCTTAGTATTGTTTTATAACTGGTTAAATAACTTCTTAATTAATTGTCAATTAATAGTTGGTCTATATTATGTATACTCATGCTCTTATTCTTCACATAATTTATATTTTAAAATAAAAACTAACCTTGAAATACATAATATGTTGTTGTAAATTTTATTAAACAAAATATATTTTATAAATTTTGTTCCAGTTGTGTATTCATTTCTGAAAAAAGCTATATTCATATAATGAAGATTTGCAATTTGTACTTAATTCTGAGGGGTTTTAGTAATTTTTATATTATGTACAATATCAGATACTTCTTCAACTGCCAATTAATCAAAGGTGGATTGGGTTACATGGTTGATTGGTAAACACACTTTTATAATTATCCTAATTGAGTTAATAGGAATTTTTTTTGGAATATGTTGGACATAAAGTATAGTTACATTTATTTCTTGTGATTACTTATACTCTATTCTTATTTAATGGAAGTATCATTTTTCTTCTTATAATGTAAGAGTTAGAACTGCAACGTATGTCAATAGCCATCCTCCTTTTAAAGGACGACTACTAAACATATTTGCTTTAAACTGAGAATGAAAAAAGTATTTTTGTTATTCAAGTAAATATTGAATTTATCAGGAATCCTTATTTGGCATAATCTTGAATTATCTTTAGGAGTACCAATGGGGTGTCTAGTAGCACTACTTTCTTCGAATGTTGTCCTTCGAATAGGATAACATTCTTTTTGGAATATAATATAAAATTACTTTGTGGGTTTCAAACTTATTTTGGCAATGAAAGGCACAATACATCAACATTATGATATTTTGAATGAAATATATATATTTGTTAGAATGGATGAAAGAAATGAAACCAATTAGAGTTGGGATAGGAGGAAAAAAAATGATTGATATACATCAAAGATTATTCAAGGAGCTGATGAATACTTTTATTAAGCGAGTGGGATACCCAATCCAGTGATAATATTGAAATTGAAAAATGTTGCCAAAAGTAATAACTTATTGATGCATGAATTATCAAGCCATTGAAAAAAGGCATTAATACCGATTGTAATGAATAGCATATAACCATCACAGATTCGGAAGGAACCACATCAAACTTGGGCCGCCATTTGAAATTTCACTAGCAAAGGTATAACCATAATAATAATATTAATAATCTATTTTCGATATAAGTATCTATTTTATTTATTAATATAGTAAAATTTATATTTTATAGATATATATGATATATAACTTACAAGCAAAAGCTCCACCATGAGCAAGATGAACGAGGTTATAACTGTGATCATTCGTAACAAAATGCCATTTCCGAATCAATTATAAAATATTTTATTATAAATAGTCTGCTTATTTCTATAATTGAAAATCCTAGTTATTGACCATTTTTATTTGTTATGGGCACTAAATATATCCTGATGTGCAGAAGAACAGTCATATACAAAAATAGAGGTTATGGTTGAAGAAAAACGCTTGGAGTTAAAGACTAATTTGAGTGTAACCCAAGCTATTTCTTTATCGACATGGTGGAACTAAACTCTAATCTTCTAACTTTTGAACAGATAAAAGGTTCACATACGGCAGAGAAAATACATTATATAGACGACCATCATGTAATCAATTTGAAATAAAACAAAATATGAAATTTATCATCAGTGACAATGACTCAAACATGCAAAAAGCATTCACTGTCTGCTTCCCTTGTGATGAAAAGGATTTTGCTGACGAATTAGGGTCTGACTTAAACTATTAAGACCCTCAATTATCTAAAATGCATCTGTTCAAGTGTTTTGCACGCTATCTATAGCTAGTTGTGAGAGATTGTCTAAAGATGCCCTATTTTAAATATGTAACGATGGCATCTCCATCACTAACCAAATCTTAAAAAATTAGTTCTTTATTGCATTCAAGTTCTTCATTTAAAAATTGATTTGAAGGCTAATTTGGTCAGAAAAGGGGAACTCCATCATCACTTAATACAAGATGGAATTCAACACTAATTTAAATTGAGTCCCTTGTTAAATTAAATCCTGAGAAGCTCATGGACATCCTCACTAAGACTGGTCACGAGGTGTTAATTTTAACATCGAGGAGAATAAAATATTAAAAGAATCAATACTAGTCCTCAAGCCCTTCAGAGAAGCTTCAAACATGACCTCATGAGAAAATGTCTTGACGATAAGTGCTGTTGTCTCTTGTATATTTTCTTTACGCCACCATCTCCATAAATTAAAGCATAAGGATTTATTACTTACAAAACTTGTATAGAGTTTGGAATTGTGTATTTTAATAAGGTTCCTAAGAATATTCTAAAATGTAAAAATCGGAAACTCAGGGACTAGCTCCATGTAATATTCCATTGAACAATAAAGCTGCTGTGTTGGATCTGTCTTTTACTACACAATGGATTGAAAATTACGTATTGGTCGATGAATAAATAAAGGCCGAATTAGTTCAAAAAATTAAAGGTAAATCCCACATAATTTATTTTTATAAATATTTGTATTTTTAAAAATAATAAGTTAAAAAAATACACAATTTAAATACGGAATTATTTAAAATATAAAGTGCATACTTTTTTAAGAGTTGATGTTACAAAATGTTTTTGTTGATATACAAATACTATAATGATTTTAAAAAATAATAATTTTAAAAATGATAATATTAACACTTTTTCATTTTCTAGAGTTGATATTGAGAGATATTCCTATAAAATTGAATCCTTTTCCTACTGTGGACAATGAATTTGATGATGACTCAAATAACGGCCTGTTTGCCCCATTCAATAAGCGAAAAAGAAGCATTGAGACAACTCCAACGATGCAATTGAATCACCACCTGGATATAACTGATGGCCAAAAGGCACTGTCATATTGGGCAATTTATGCAAAGATACTTTCAGCACTTTTTGAAGTAGCACAACAAGTCCTTCTGGGTCTGCCTCAAGCGCTCCAGTAGAAAGAGTTTTCAATCAAAGTGGCTTGATATTACAACTTCGCCGTGCTTCTATGACTGACAAATTATTATCGAAAATTGATATAGTCATTCATTATAAATTAATATATATCTACACAAATGAATGATTTAATTTAATTTTTTTTTCTGAAAGGTTCTCAAGTACCCTCTGGACGTGCTTGATATACATGGAGGCCTGAATTTTGGTCATTGTACTGGGGTTCTACGAATTTTCATAATTAATTGTCTTCCTCTATAAATATTGATGGTAAAGAGAGTAAAATTTGGATTATTTAAACTTTTTGGTATAAGAGACATAAGAAAAAAACAATACCTCGACTTTCGTAATCGTCTCTTTTGGTTCCTCATTATAGTTTTCCTACCCAAAATAACTTTCAAACAAGCTAGAACGTTATAAACTACATCAACAGTCTTAATTTTATTTAACTTCACAATATACACAAACTATGACCATGACAGCTTTTTATTATTTGATAAGGATAAAAAAATATCTTACATATTTGCTCTAAAAACAACCTTAATTGCATATCTGATAAATTGTTGAGTTGATTGGATGAGTAAAACACATCTATCTGTTAATTTAATAATTTCAATTATTTACTGCGTCTTGCTTCAGAAGATGCCCAATTCGTCTTTCACCTTTTGCAAGATTAAGGATTGTGTTTCAGGTACAAAGATTGATGGAACTATATCTTTTTTAGTAATAGGTCATGAAATGTAGAAGAGCAGGATTTATCATTTTATAGGCCGTCTTCAAAACCTTATTCAAAAATGTAATTCTAGTAGATGCCTTAGTCTTTCAACAGACTTCTCTAATCCATAACCTCCAAAGATTTTGAAGTGTCGGATCCACTCCTCTAACTTACAGCACAGCATTAATAAGATTAGGGAAAAAAGTCTTTATACTGCAAATCCACGCCAAATTTAAAATAATGTTCAAGTCCTTGAGTATTTTCATGGAGTTCTCAGATGTCATTCAAGCTTATTTCAAATCCATAACTGTAATATAGGGTCCATAGTGTTAAGCCTTTTTTTGAGTCCACAATATACTAGCATTGGAGTCCAAGTAGAGTTGCAATACTTGGCTATAGAGCTCCAATCAAGTTTGGAGTTTTTTATTATGAGATCGTCTTCAAAATATGAACTCAAGTCTAATCGAGTCCAAGTTCAACCTCTGGCAATAATTGACCATTCTATCATAAATTATACATTTATTATTAAACTATTAATATAATTTTTATTATTATATTTGATAATAAAACAATTAATATATAATTGAAAACTACACTTCTCTTTCATGGTATATTGTAAAAAAAATTCATAGAATAAAACAATTTCTTCTTTCCCCAAAGCAATTTTAGAGTTTAAGGAGTGCTTTATCCTTATTTATTATATCTCGGCACACGTAGACCACAGAGTGAGAGGCATAGCTAAAATGATATTAATTCCTCTATTCCTTTGAATAGGTAATGTGTGATGTCATCAAGTCAGTCTGGAGTCTTTAAAGAAAATGACTTGTGACTCGAGTAATTTTTATTGACTTTTGACACGAGTAATTTTTATTGACTTGTGACTCGAGTCTGACTTGAAAAAATGACTTGCGACTCGAGTCTGACTTGAACTGAAATGACTCGTGACTTGACTTGGACTCACCTTGACTTGGACTTGGTCTCCCCTCTGTCACAATCCTTCTGACTTTTGTAAAAAAATCTCATAACAACGCTTAATTTAGTACCATTAAAGTTAATGAGGATTTAATTCTGATCTAGCCTGTATATGATAAATAAATCGCCTACTACTTATCTAATAAATTTATCTAATTGTTTATTTTTAATGATAAAGTTTCATCTTTGATAATTAAATGAATAACAAAGAAAATCAATACTGGCTTGGATATCTTCTCTGTTTCTACCTACCAAAATAACTTCTTTTTCCAACCAACTATCTAATGAAATGCTTCTACTTATTTACAACCATTAGTATGGGGAATTGATGTGCATGTACAATATATATCTTGGTTTGTGTTGTTCTACTACCCACAAACACCCTTCCCCCCCCCTTCCCTCTCCCTTCATCCCTGTTACAAGTCACTATTGATAAATTATCAGCAAATGTGTTAAAATGGAGCAGGGTAACAACTATTAACATAAACAAGCATGATTTTCATTAATCAAAGTAGAATAATTCATTTATTATCAAACATTTATTATGTTTAACAGAGTTGAAGCAGTAATATACATACATATGTTACATCAACATATACGATTTTACCACAGCTTTTTTCAAACAGTCTAATACAAAATAAGAAAAGGTTGAATTAAGGTGAAAATCATATTATTGTAATATTCGGAATGAAAAAAAGCTTTTTATATAGATACAATAAGCACAAACAACAATAACGTATATGCAAAATAATAATCTATTTTAATGGGTTGAATCAGTCTGTAAAATGAGACTAAAAGTTTATCCTGTCACACGACGTACTTAGTTTCGTTCCTGGTATTGGCCCTTAAAAAAATCCCCAATTAGAAAATACGTCTACAAGGCATTATTGTGGCATGGATTTCAGAAAAGTATTGTGTTGGATAAGTCCTAATAACTAATTAAATAAGGATACATTTTTAAGGGTCCACCTTGTTTACAATTTAACGGTCCTAAGAGCCGATTAGTCACTCTTTGAGTCCTGTAAATTTAGATGTGTTTTTTTTGTCTTCTTCACTCTAAACTCTCATTTAAGAAAATTGAAACGAAGAAAGTAATCTATGATAGCTAGTGCCTATAAAAGCACGCTCTAGCCACACATTTCATACTTGAAATTTCAGATATTTTGTCTCTTTAAAGGAGGTTATGATAAAAATTCAACGCCTGAAATGGCGTCATTTAAGCTGCTGTAGTTCCCAAAAAAGACCAATCTCAATAATAATGTTTCTTATTTCTTTGAATCTATATTTCATTGCCAATACTTTTCTGTATGCCCCTCAAACATTAAAATAGAATATATGGTATTCCCTCCCTACCTACAATAAAATAATGCCTAGTTAAGATAATATTTGTATATTTAGCAATTCTTAGTTGAGCTTTAGTGCATTCAATTATTTGTTTTGATAAAAAGTTGTTGCTTTGTTTTTCCTTTCGATTTCTCTTCTTTTTCTTTTCTTTTAAATCTGAGGACTGAGGTAGATAATGGTTTCCAAAAACGTATAATGTTATTACTTTTATTTTATATAATACATACAACTTCATCAAAACTGATGGGTACTAATTTGATTATCAAAATTTGCAGAAAGTAAGAAATATTCCATAGACATGTTTAACAAAGATAAAAGTATCATGTTTTTACATTAAAAATAAAAAATAATTTCTTGTTAAAACTATAAACTCATGTTGTTCAGATTATTTTGAAATAAGACTTTTTTTTTTTTGCTCTGTTATATTTATACACGTATTTTTAGCAATTTGATTGACTTTTACGAGTGTAAAATCAATGGAACTTTACAAAAATGATACTAAATTTTAATGACCTAATTTTTATTATCTTTTAACAAATGATTAAGTAATTAAGCATGTTTTGTTTTTGGGGTTTCTTTATTACCTATTTCACTACCGTGTTATAAAATAGGTATTCACTAAGAGAAGGCAAAGTAAAACAATTAATTAAATAGAACAAACATCCTTTAAAAAATGTTCAAAATATAAATAAATCCTAAACTAGGTATTATCAAGACAAATAGGTATTGTATATATTTTTACTTCAGGTTTTAGGAGGATACTACAGTTATTTATAAAATTTCATAAGAATGACGGGATGTATAATGTCCCATTTTCGTAATAAAAGATGGAAAAGTCTACGTTTTTTAATCTTTTTTCAAAAAAATGAATCTTGAAAAGAATAATGTCTCCTTCATACTTATCCCTTTCTGTACATATTATATGTATGTATATATAACAGAAAAAAGTGTTTTCTGTGGTTCCCCCCAAATGAATTACGAAATTATATTCATTTCCTAATCATCCCCCTTACTTTTTCTTCTTTGTAAAGGATTTGAATGTAAATGCTTACAAGAATATTTGTATTCTCTATAGAGAAACTTTTTAATCTTTTTTATACTATTTCAAAGATATGTTGTAATCCCAGATTTTACTACTTCCTTTTTTTCTCTTTCAGGATCCTTTGGAGAGTGGTCATTTGTAAACATTTATTTTCATATGTTTACAATACATTTGTAATATAAATAATGGAAAAACTTGTGTAAATATATATTTAATTATTTACGTATGTAGATCTGAAATAAATTAAGGGGATGTTTTTTTTTATTCTTTATTTGTTAGTTTTTTTTATATTTCATTTTGTTTAGATGGATCTCTAATACTTTGTTTTTCAGTGAATAAACGTTGTTTACTCATAATAAATCGCATCAAACACAAAGAATATAAAAAAAACAAAAAAACAGCACAGATGCATTTTTATATAATTAATTCTTATTCTTGTTTAATGAAAATAACTAATTTCTCATATGCCAGAGCATTCATTTGTTTTATAAATTCAAAAACTATCGCTTATTCATTTAAACTACATGTTAAAAGGTATCCTTAGAGAACAAACAACTCATAAAAGTTTGTTTTTTTAAATTAACGTCTAAAGTAGGACCAAGGGGGATGATGTTTAAACATATTTGGAAGACATATTCAACGTGTATAAAAAGCTTATTAAATATAAAAATTAACTTTTTATATGTATATGATTAATAAATTTCATTTTTTCTTGGTTTTATATTAAATTTTATTTAAAAATCATGTAATTTTGTAAAATGGGAGAAATATTATAAATATTAAACCCTCTAGCAAAGATTTCGTTGGTATATAGACTAGTTGTATGCAAGTAAAGAGTAGAGCAATGTCATCTTTACCCTCATACGTTTGTTTACAGTTTTTGGCCTGGTTTATTTGGACATTATTTGAGACATATGCTTATCTACATTCAGTTGTTACTATGTAAAGTCTTTCTAAACAAGTAAAGCATGGAAATTATTATAAATTTCCAAAAATGATTTAACATTTAACAATATTGCTATGATTAACAGTTAATTATGAATATAATTGAAAAAAAATTGTAATTTTTTCAATATGATAGTCTTTTGCTCAAAGAACAGCCTTTAGCCCAGATTCCGTCTCGTCTTTTCCCTTATTGCCTTGGTCAGCCTAGGGATCCCAAAGGTCATTTTTTTCTGGCCCAGCCTCCTCAAGGTATTTACAGTCTCTTAAATACTTTTTTTGTATTCTAAATAAGTGTGATGCTGACTTTGAAGGACTTTTTGGTGCCCTTGTAGGAGCATATATTTTTATGTACAGTTGTATATGCCTAAATTTGGGATGAACATATACAAGGTGAGTTGTCAAAAATTAGTATCCTCTCCGAGGCCATCTATCCTCAGTTCTTAAAGTATGATAATTTTGTACTTGTTGTCATTTTAAAGAGCTGATATAAAGCTACAATTTGATGTTTGTTTTGTTTTTATGTAGTTAAAAGCGTTTGAGCAATAAGCAGGCAGAGGCTATGAGTTCTCCTTCGTGCACAAGTCGATCTCCGACAGGAAGATATTCGCAGTGGACGTTGTTCTGAACGGGGGAAATGATTGTTCCTTAGATTAATCAAGAGCTCAGGCTGAGAGAACATTCAGGACCAAACATTTTGATCAGGGCATGGTCCTAAGTGTAGAAGCGTCAAACGGCAACAAAATGTATCCCTTTTTTTTTAAAGCTAACGAGAAAGTGTACACGGACGTATACGACAAAGTCCTCAGGGACCATGTCTTACCATGGTTGAAGAGCACGCTCCTCCTCAGGAACAACCATGTATTTACCTGATATGGTGCCCAGGGACACACGACCAAGAAGCTGCAGCATTTCTGCGTTGAGAACATGGCTTCCTTCTACCCAGCAGAGGTCTTGCCTTAGTCCTCAACCGACGTGAACCCTCTGGACCTTGCTGTTTGTTGCGTCTTGGAGAACAAAACAAACAAGACTTCTCATCCGAATATCAATTCTCTGTAGGCCATGGTCATGGAGGAGTGAAACAACTTGTCCTCGAACTTCATCATGGACAGCTGTTTTTCTTTTTGTTCCCGTATTGAGCACATCGTAAAAAAAAGTGTAGAAAATTGTTGATTTATCAACATTTACATCAAAAGTTTGCCATAAAGATATTACAAAATAAATATCTGTAGAAGTGAAAACGGCTTTTAAAATTTTCTAATTTTTGAGTCCTCAGTTTATATATAAGATTAAAATCGATCAAATGGAGAAATAATTTTATATTTATAATATACATAATGTGAGAATAAAAATGAATATGAAAATATGTGAATTAATATTAACTCTATAAATAAGATTGATTTAATACAATGGTATACATTTTGTGGCAATAACTTCTGTCTGGCCGGGATGGTGGTTTAATTATAAAGACAAAAGTTATAATTATATTACTTTTAGAACAAGCTAAAGGCCTGGTTTGGAAATTTGACCATCATTACTTCATTTGTAATAGAACCGCCCTGTCTTAAACGATAGTCTTTTATGATATTTTAGTCAAATACAAACAATTTTTTTATTACATAATTATTCTTTGTACATTTATTTCATATTCCAAAAAAGCACACTTCATAACAAAATAATTTTAATTCATTAATAAAGCAAAAAGGACAATCATGTGTAATTCATTTTTCAAACACAGAAAAAATAATAACATATTAACCAAAATCTGTTAAACAATCAGGCAATTCCATTTCCATTCATATCAAACCTCTCCAGCACTTCGTTGGATCTTAAAAGGAGTATGTTCAGACTAGTAGGTATGCAAACATGCTTACTTCCTATAGCCATGATAATGAATAGTACCTAAGTTGTTATGTATTATATTTTAAAGTGAAATCCATTTTTAGGCGGTGACATTACAAGCCAATCTCCAATCTTTATTTATGAATTGTAGTATTTCTCAAAACTCAGTAGTCATGTGCAAAATTTAACCACTTTTGGACAATCCTAAAAAAGACTGACCTTACAGAATGTGCAGTCTCTCACTGTAATTTCGACTGTCTGTGTATTTCTAAAAGGGTTAAAGTAGCCATCCTGTAGTTGAACCACATTTCTTCTAAGTCACTCAAATGGTTGAAAAATATTTTTTTTGAGTTTGTCTGTACATCTTCCAACGGCTTAAAAGCTAATCGAAAGAAGCGATTACGCACCAAATTAGCTGGAGACCCCACAATTTCGCTTTATATGGCTTTATTTCAGACATTTAATATAAATATGGTTTTAATACCATGTAGCACGGGATAGGGGCAATAAGAATTTGAATAATACGACTTAATAATTTTTATTAGTCTTTTATTATGCAAGAAGTTTGTTGGTGTAGCATCTGTGGACTTGCTCCACAATTGTCTAAATGCTGAAAGTCATGATACATTGAAGAATTCATCTAAAGTTTTCAACCTGTGGTTGAAGTTCAATGGTTCGTCTACTCCCATCATGGAAAGAATAAAATCCTCAATTAAATTCCATGAATTGGTCATTTTCTTGCAGTGAGCACTAACCGTACTTGAAAATTTGAGCAGCAGGACCCATGACAATTTATTTTACTGAATGGAAACACCATTTTCCTTTTATATTGTTATTTCAAGCATTTTATCCAGAAATCCGAACAGCTTCTGAGTCTCTTCTGCCTTGGAAAGTTTAAGGATTTCCACAGATTTTCTATATTTTTTAGGAATATACCATAGGATGAAATTGGAGCATACTGTTGGCTCTTTTAAAGATAAGCTAGCATTGAACCCTATATAAATTTTTCCTAGGTGATATGTATTTTTTCATTAATATTCTCTTAATAAGAAGTATATTAAAGTATGGGCACTACTTGGAGAATTGCAACCACATTCCATATTTTTACCCCATCCAGGCTGGGACATTGAATGGAAAATCGAACAGTGTTAACTCTTTTTGTCCATTTTTGAACAAATCAATGACGAAAGGGGAAAAAATGAACGATGAACATAAAAAAAAATATGAATGGGGATCATTTTTTTATTCTCTATATGAAGTAGTTTTTTCACTATATTTTCCGAAGATTATTACACCTTTTTTTCGTGATTATGGGCACAATTATGATTAATATCTTTGGTATGAGATAAAATAAAGTTTATTTAGTCTTTTTTTTGCAATCCTTTGTTTTGTTTAATTGCAAGATTTGCTGGAAAATAAGTCATCTCAAAATATCATTAAAAATCACAAATAAGGCTTAAGGGAGGTAAAATAGGCGTTAATGCATTTATATATCTAGTATTTTTTAGAGTTTTTTTCTAAGCTGTTTATGCGAAGTACATCAATTTTAATCCCACATTAGAACCTTCATTGTTTATTACTACACAATATGTAACTTCTTTGTCTTAATTCTTAACCTCTCCTTTTTTTAAAATATTTATATCTAATTGTCTGGAGAGTGTTGGAAGATATTCATATACTTGATATTTAAGAAAATTGTGTTGTTTCATTAAAATATCATATTTTATTAGATCACAGATTTTGGTGTAGGATATTTAGTAGATGAATATCTTCCCAAGTTCTCTAAACAAGTTGTCCACTAATAATGGTCTAATAAGCATAGAGAGACTTATCATTTAAGGTCCTTTAGCATACACAGCTTGATGAATGGGCCTGTCAAGCTGTGGAGGATTTATTATTGCAGTATTAAATTTTAATTTTTTGTCTTAAACTATATTTCGTAGTTGTGAGTCATTTAGTACATAATACTACTCGATTTTATTGCTTTATCTTCGAGTTAATTAGATTTAGTTACTCATCAGGTGAAAAATCAAAAAAAAAAAAAAAATGGATGACGTTTGACAATTCTCCTTGCTTCTTGTATTTAAATTTAAATTAAATGGTATTGTGATCAACCATGCAATTGAAGAGGGCCAATCCGAATCGATTTAGAGGCCATTTACAAAATATTAGTCAATAATATGCATATTCAATATTATATTTTTACTCAAAGCTCAAATATATTAATTGAATAAGTGTTTATTATATTCTGAGAAAATATAAATACCTCTAATAACATAATAAATAATAAAAAAATGTAACATCCATAGCCTATGAATAATATAAAATTGACCTATGTACAAAAAGAAATCTTTAGACAAGTGTTACAAAATAAATATATTACAACTGCACGAATATATGAATAGTAAATATATACCGTTGATATGCACATATTATTTTCATACTAAGAAATACAGTTATTAACTGGTCGGAGCAGAGTAATCAGGTTGGGTTGTATATAGACAATTGATTCAGGAGTATTTTTATTCTCTCACATGGTAATCACCTCTTCCACCCCAAACTCTTCCAATAATTTCTCTTACAATAAATAATAATAAAACAGAGCCCGCCTGTCCAGAGATGTAAACACTTTAGACAAACTAAGACCACTTTGCGTATATCAGACATAAACTCACAGGAGGAATTAAAAACCTTTTGAAAAAATCTGCAAAACAATTTAAAACAAACCAAAGACCTCAATAAAAAAAAATCATTCAGAAAAAAAAAAAAGAAGTCCGTCTGGGACAAATCAGACCCTAATTTTATGGGTACAACTTGGCCCAACTATAATGTTGGAAAATTGAGCTTGTCCCAAAAGTTAGTTTGGGTTCGAGACACATTTTTTTTTTCTCAGCACCCATTATGGCACCTCTGGTTGAACATCCTACTTAGCATTTTCCTATATTGTTTATGCCAGGGGTAGTAAAACTTCCCATTAAATAGTGTTACTCAGAGAAAATCTGTTGTCTCAGCTATTTTTTAAAGGAGGAAGGCTGTTGAAAATAAATTTGAGATTGCCCTGAATAAAAATAATACTTCTTTTTTAAGGATGTTAAAACTTCAAAAATAATTTGAAGAAATTTTACACTATTTTATAAAAATTGAGATTATCATTTTAGGACCACTGCGTTTGGCTGTTTTGCTTTAATGAGCTACGCCCTTGAGGTTCATTTTATATGTATAACGAAACAAAAAGGGCTTTATATTTTAATGAATATTTTTTTAGGATGCACTTTTTATACTAGATAAATATTAAATGAATAAATAATAATTCATAAGTGAATGAACGGTGAACGGAAAATTTCTACAAAATGAAATTTTGAACGAAAAAAGAGATAACGGGTACAAGCTTGACCCTATTTAATATATTTATATGGTGCTGATTGTACCACGACGTAGTACAAGATATATATTCTTGGACTCTCTCTGCGTTAGTGTTGATGCCGATCACACCATCATCTTTTGTTATTGAGACTCCAAGAAGAGTTGTTCTAATAGAAAACATCAATAACGGAAAATATCTCTTGAAAGGTTCTTCCAGTGAAGATAAAACTTCAGTTTTGATAGCGTTGAATAGTAGATCCGAGGGCTCTAAAAATGATTCCAGGGACCTAAACATCGCTTTCATTAATTAATATTAACTCCACATAATCCCCTTGTTCTATAACAAAAAATAAAATAATCTAAAAATATTAATGATATTCATATATATCAATATGACACACACACAAAAAAAAAGATTTTCTAAAATCCCATGAGGTCAAACTCACTTCTTTAAAAGAAGCATATAGGTATGTAATACCAAAAACTAGCTAATGAATCTATTTGGTTATATGATGAGGATAGTGTTGTGAACAGAGAGTCTCGTTTTTGTGGAAGAAGTTGCATTTGTGTATTTTCCAAGATAGAGGAGATTGGTTTAAAGTTCTATAGAGTTTAATCACATACTTAATGGCACGTCTATTGTACCGAACGACGAGACCAAGTCTTTTGATTTTGCATGGATGATTTTTTTAATCTCCTATGAAGGAAAGTCGACACCAACCTTTTTTGAAGAACATAATCAGGTAGTATCTGGAAGGATTCCAGATTCGTACATTAAGAAAAAGGGGGCATAAAGTTTCACCATGAATGAAGAGTTTATATACCTCTACAAAAATCAAATAAACAGTTAAAACTATTCAGATCCTTTGTATACTTGACCACCATTGCTGTCGCAGATATTAAATTTTTTTAGTGGATCTAGTGTTAAATTTTATAAATCTTTATTTCCTTATATGAAGACAAAATATAGATGTATTGAGAACATTCTAAGACAGTGAACATAATGGTTCTAAGTCCTTTTACTATCTACATTTTCGTATCTTTTAAATTTTTTCATATCAAATATACCTTACACCTTATTTTTTGTTTTTATATTATCAGGTCGAACTTTAGTCTATATTATTGTATCTTAGCTATAAAATAGAAATAAAAGAAAAAAGAAAAAAAATATGAGGAAATCAAAAGGATTTATAGAAATAAATGTTATGTTACTTTAATGTGTCAGATATAGTTTTACTTACTAATTACATGTAAACATTATAAATTACAACTCCATCAGAACTAGGAATTGTCTTTGAAATTTATATAGCTAATGTATATTTTTTTATCTTGGAGCGACTGTGTATCAAATCGATGCACACCGAGTTCAAGAGAATACTTTCACCCGAGCGCATTTTCCATTGAATTACATCGCTCCATAACATGTGTTAATAAGTTAATTTTTGTGCGGTAATTTAATAATATTTTTTTTTTTTGGTTTTTGTACTTATTACGTACTAATTTTTTGAAAGTTGGAAGTCCCTTGGACTTTCACAAACCAAATTTTCTTTAGTATATTGCATCATACACAGTTCAACTATAACAAATGAAAGTTCTTCCATAAATAAATTGAAGCCATACACATTTTTGCATACATCTAAATAAAAATCGGGGTTTCTATTGTTGATCATCATTTGGGGATCAAGGTACTTAATGGTTTAAGAATAATGATATGCCTATGGGCCTTTAAAAAAGGAATAATAAATAACAGGTGTCATAATGTAACAACGATTGCGTGTAGTGAAGGCTCAGAACGTCAATTCTTTAAAAAAATGTTCCAAAAAATCATAATCAATTTTATGTTGAATGGAAAAGTATATTTAGGAAGTTAGTGTATGCATGTTTGTCTGTTGCAAGGTACTCCTGCTAGTATGTAATATAAAAAGGCGGCAAAAATGTATGCGACACAATTACTGGACCCTTTAAATATGTATATTCTATATGAGCTAATGAAAGAGTGTCTTTCTTGTAGATACCTATAAAAAATAATGCCCACTCAAAAGACTAGGAATAGAGAGGCACAACATATTGAATGCACAATATATGTACATATTACAGCCAAATTATACCATTTACACATTCACTACAACTACATAGTGCATACTGCTACCGTTGCTACTACCACCACTACTAGTAGTACTGCTATTCACTTAGCAGATCAGTTTAATCTTCAAAAGCTTTTAAAATAATAGAATTTATTTATATGAACAATTTGAATACATTATATATAATTTATTTTATCACTAAATTTTCATTTCTTTTTCTTTTTTCTTTGTGTGTAGTTATGTATTTTTCCCCCTACTTTTACTATCTGTCTTCTCTATGTACTTAAAAAAAGGATACATAGTATATAGTAATATGTGTATTTCAAGTTCTTATCTATATATTTATATACATACATATGTAAATAGATATAGGTACATATTCAAAGCATAATTATGAATATTAATGTTGGATAACTCGAAAAAAAAACTCAGCTTAAAAACTAAAATATACAATTTTTTTAAACTATTACAACTTTCCCCCTCCCCCCCAACCCCCTCCTGCAAATATTTGAGCTCAGAAGATATCATGTCCAATTGTTTGTACCGTTCTATTGAATAAACTTTTTGTAAATATATTTGTCAAATTTTTGTCGGGAATTTTAGTCTTGAGTATACAGAGTGAAGACATAAATCCATAACGAGTTTAGAGCTCAAAATCTTACCAAACATGATATCTAAGTCTGTAAAAATGTGTGTTCATCAGATTTTGCTGAACACTTGCGTATTCTTTGTATCATAAAACATTCATTTTTTAACCAAATTTGAAAAAATTAAATTATAATTAATTAAAAACTATTTGGTTACATTTAGTCACAAAAAATGTTTTTGTATGATCACTTACTTCCTCTCTACAATATTTTAACTTTTTTTCGTCAAAGTGTCGGGTGATATGGTACACTGATGATATTACAATTTTGGAAGTAATACAATTGTAAAAAAATATCAATATTTCAACAATTTGACTATGTGAACATAAAAGGTATTATTACATACCATTTTAAAAAGAAAAAAATTTAAAAAAATCACCCAAATAAAACTATAAACCTTTATTTATTTATCTTAATATATATTTTTTCTTTTACAATTACAGACATACACAAAATAGGGTTGGTAAACATTAAATAAACCTTTGAATACTCAAAATTTTAAATTTTGTTTAGTGTTTTTTGTATTGTTTATTATTTGCTATTATTTTTTGTAATTTTCGGTTGAAGAATAACATTTTTACTGACCTATCTGTAGCCACTATAAAACACCCTGGTTTTCTTGTTAGATTACATTTCTTTCTAGGAGGAGTCTATAGAAATGGTCAGATTTCCTAAAATGATATTTTTGGTAAATTATCTAAATTTCTGTCTTTTCTTTTGTTATTGTGTTCAGGATTGTAAACACATGGTAATCGTGGTGTCTTGTCACTTACATTTGATCCCATGAAGTCAATTCTTTGAAACACGTCAGAATTAAATAGATGTATTCCCGTTGTTTTAAATAAATTCTTAGTGTTGGAACAAGAATATACTGCAGTCCAAGATACACATGCCAGCTTAGGAAGATCATAAATTCACAGTGTCTTTCCTGGATTTGTCACTATTCAACATTGTACTTGTATACCAAAATAAGACTTGAAAGACTCGAAAACAAAAACATCAAAGGGCTTAATTTGTTTGAAGTGTGAGGAGGAATAAGAAGGATAACAACTCCATTAACTTTGGCATGTTAAATTGAATTATAATTTAAAAGAATAGTTCGCATAGAGGAGTCTTCATTCTAATTTTAAGGAGACTTGAGAATGTTTCA
Source organism: Lepeophtheirus salmonis (assembly GCF_016086655.4). Taxonomy (NCBI): domain Eukaryota; kingdom Metazoa; phylum Arthropoda; class Copepoda; order Siphonostomatoida; family Caligidae; genus Lepeophtheirus; species Lepeophtheirus salmonis. The sequence continues at coordinate 13,083,236 of NC_052131.2, read as the reverse complement.
TGTATCATAGAATACTTCAACAAAAGCGATTGGTACAAAATTCGAATATACGCCCATCGATTCAAACTTTATCTATAATTACTTAAGGTCCCAATGAAAAATTATCTTTTTTCTTTCCGGCTATTATTAATAATCAATGCAAGAAATATTGCTTTTTATTTTGAAATGTGAGATAACATTGACGTTTTTACAAGTCCTCTCCGACACCCAAATATAACCATTTTGAGAAATTTAGTTTGCGAATTTAATCTTGTATATATTATCCGTGTGTTGAACCCATTAGATATATTTTCTTGGAGAAGAGGAAATCAAATATCAAGATTTGATATCGCTCTGTTCTCTCCTCAATTATTCCATTTGCTGGAAACAGCTTCATACAAAACTGAGCTTCATTCCGATCGTCAGCTTATTATTATTGAACTTCACAGAAAAATAACTTTTTAAAATACCAAAATGGACCCTGGAAGAAGATAAATTTAAGTTGAGACTAAAGGAGGGCCTGGTAAGAATTTTTGATGATAACTTTTCACCAAATCAAGCAGAACAGATGCTGAGGAGAATTATACAAGTTACTCTTAGGTATTTTTTTGAGAAAAATAATAAGCGTGAGAGAAGGATACAAAATAATGTTGAAATTATTCATGAGGAGGGCTTAATTTTCTCTCGAGCAGTTACGACAGACTCCGTCAATTATTTCCTGGTTGATGAAGTTGCTGAGGCAGAAATGGAGGAAAAGCATAGTTTGGAGAGTAATGCCCATTTTAGACTAAAGCAGCTGTCAGTAAAATATAATTTCTCAGGGAAAATCCCGAGAATATACTATTTGCATTTAAAAATATCGTTCATTAAATTAAATTTCATATTAAGGATAGTAAAGTATCAGGCCCTGATGGTATTTTGGGATTTTTTTTTCATTCTTCTGGATGTGGTTAAACCTTATTTACAAAAAATTGGTTACTCCATGGAGAGATTTGGGAAAATGCCAAAAATGCAGACGAAGGAAAGGATTGCTATCATTAAAAAAAAAAAAAAAAAAAAAAGATGGAACAGATTTTCATCATTGAAGACCTATTACAATTCTCAACAAATTCTGTCGAGTTCTCTTTGTAATACTAGCTCGTCAAATGGAACCAGTTTTGAATAAAAATATTGGAATGGCACATAAAGGTTTTTTTACCACAGGAAAATTTAGAATGTTTCGCGCAATATAACAGGCTGCTATTTACTTTGTAAGAAAAAGAGAGAAATATGATACTATTTTGCTTTTTATAAATATTTTCATTCAGTTTTTCAGCACTGGTATATATTGGGACAGTACCAATTTCTAAAGATGGATGGGGAGTAAGCCAGTTAAAAATAATAATAACTTTAGGCAGGGACGTCCTTCGGCTACATTTTTTTTAATTGTTGCGATTTAGGAGCTTGTAGTTGATATAACAAAAAAGTATATTGGGTTAGGAGTATGTTTTTAGGAAGATAAACATCTCATTGACTTATATGAAGATGATGTTGCTGTGACTGTCAAAGAACATTCAGAAGTTTGATTAATAAAGAGGTTGGAAATACTATTTAATTTCTTTGGAAACTATAGGAAGAGGTCAAGCCTAGAGTTGAATTTGGGTAAAACTGCTATTGTGCATATCAATTCATGAAATCCTACTCGAAATCTAAAAGTTGGGAGCTGCAATATATATGCAATAAAAGGTTGATATATTAGGTATCACAAGGGACAGTAATGTATCCATGAAGATAACTAGATCCAAATTAATTAAACACTAGATTAAAAAAAATATCTGGAGGATGTTACCAAAAAGAAAAGACCTATACGATACTAGTGCTATTCTTGTAGTAATTTATAAAGCTAACGCAAGTTCTTTATTGGGAGAAAAGTCAATTCTGTAAGAAGTGGTTTGGCTTGGTATACTTTTCTTTACAAACTACATCTACGTCATAAAAAGACCAAAATCTCATTAAGGGGATGCATAGACCAGTTACTACTAATCCTTCGGCAAATATACAGTAAAAATTTTTTAAACAAGTCGTGGAATCCCTCGCTGGATTGGAGAACGACATTTCTAAGACCAGAATATAATGTTGAGAACCAACGATTTAATCACAGCACTGTCTCATTTGTGGGTAACGGTGGAACGAGTTATCTGATAATAATCCTATCTTTAAAGACGACTCAAAAATATATCTTGTTTGGAAAAATCTGAGTAAGATGTTGTACTTTTGGAAACTAAAGGATCCCTACAGCTATAAGCAACGGCATTTTAGCTGGGGACTATATTCACTCCTCAGATCTATTCAATGACGGGAGATTCAAGTTTCCTTTTGAAAAGACTTTAGGTCTCCACATTATGCCGTGACCAAGGAATTAGAAAATTACATTGCATAATTTTGAAGGTGAGACGGATATACTATGTGAGTCTCCCTGGAAAATGAAAGAACAAGTCTTCGATGAGTGAATTAATGACGTAAAAAAATTTATAGTTCAATTATAGATTTCAGCTAATTGTATTTTTTTTTTCTCGAGACCATATTTGAACTGTGGTAAGATATTCAATGACACAGTCCATGCATTTGTAGATTGACCTACTTTTACCGTTCTAAAGCAATTTGTAAAATTAGATGGAAAAGGTTTGATGGGTGGAAATAAAAAGTTTCAGAAAGCGGTTTTGTTTTTTGAACTTTCACAAAGAAAGAAAGAAAATATATATTGGAAACCAAAGCAATTTACTTTGCTCTGCAAAATTCAAAAGCTTTTATTAAGAGTTGGCTGACGTCATATTAAGCGATTATTGTGGAAGAAGTGAGGGGTATAATTTTAGCTGCATTTGGGAGACGTGTCGCCTTTTCGCTAAAAATTCCAAAGAGACGAACGGATACATAGACAACAGCATTAGAAGTAATCAACTTTATTCAATCCATGGCCTCCAACAGAGGAAAAGTTTTTAACAGAATAATAAAGAATTTTAGGAAAAGTATGTCATAGTATCTTATTTTATCGTTTAACTTTGATGCATTTCATTTATTTTGGAGATTTTATTGCATTTTAATGAATTTATTCTGCATGTATAGTTAGTTATAAATGATGTGGTTTAACTCTGGGGCCCTAAATTAAATTTTTTTTTCAACATTCTTCATTTGGTTTATATGTTATACAGAACATACATATATAAATAAACCAGATAAATTGCATAAAAAGTTCATAAATAAACATAATTGTTTATACTTAATGCTCCGGGGTAATATTCTAGAAAACAATCTCTAAAGACGGACGAGGTTTTTAAATTTCTAAAATAAAACTTTTTATTTATATTTTGTCAAATTATATCAATGGAGTTTATTCTCGGAGCAGAACCTCAAACTAGAGAAATTAAAAATGTAATTTTGTTGGAGAGATTATTCCCTATCATAAGCAAAATACACAGTTCTCGATTCGTCATACTTCTTCTCCATTCTACTGCTGGATTTCTTGAAATATCCACAAAAATTTTGGAATACATTTTCGGGACAATACAAAATAGTTGGGCTACTCCAACACCTATATGGGATTTAGATCTTTTCACGGTTTCAATATAATTCTTATAAAACAAACCATTAAGTCATTTCTCTTCCTCTACAATAGCTTTTTTATCTAGTTGCAGACTTGTATAAAATTCAAAATATAAAGGTATTACCAAATTTTTGTAAAAGTCAACTCTTTTTTAAAGGTTGAATCTTTACCCAAAAGAAATTCTTTTGTTGACGGAGGTCTGAATTTAGTTCCAGTTATCTTCATGAATACCACTTTTATTCCATTTTATACCCAAAATTTCCAGCATTCTTCTACCTTTACAACTTCCGAATTTAAGATCATCTTCAAACTTTCAGGAGCCTAAAAGTAAAATAGACGTTTTATTTTTATTCACAGCCAATCCTGTTTTTTTTTTTTAGATTTTAATGTTTTGTTTTATATATCTGTACGTAAGTGTTATTATTATTAAATGTATATTATTTTTTGTGTATGTATATATTAATATGAAAGAACCGAAAAAACAAAATACTGACAATTTTTAAATTAGAATGATTATGAAATGATAAAGGAAATTGAATAAAAATGGTCGTGTAAAAATTTTTTTTATGTTTTATTTTAGTTGATATATTTCGAAAGTATAATAATTAAAAATATGATATATTTTCAGTAGACATTCATAACATAATTATTCTAATTCAATTATTTTATAATGCAGTGGGTTCCTGTAAATTGGTACGTCACTTTTTGTGCAACACCTTGTATATACATTTGAATTTGAGCTATAATAATAATGAAGCTGGCGGGGAATGGGATTGAAAGCGCCTTCTATGGGCTTAGATACATAATGTAGTTCAGCACATAACAACAGAAAAGGCACAAGCAATATACATAACAAAAGATACATACATAGATATTAAATATCTTGTTAGTTCTTTTTTGGAGTTATAATTTTTTAAAAGGCAATTTATATGAAATATTGCGTATTAGTTTATATGGTTATGAGTTTACTTGTGTATGTATGTATATCTAAATAATATTATATTACACTCATATTTACGTGAATATATGTTTTTATTTATATAGTTATTATTAATGTGAATACAAATTCCTGTATTTTAACCATATGGTTATATATATATGTAACGGGCAATGTCAAATATCGAGCATGTTTCGTAATTTGATTATTAACCCTGGGTTATTGAACTGGGATTTCCCATCCCCTAGATATATAAAATGCTTCTTATTCCTTTTGAAACTGCATCTTATCACCAATACTTTTCAGTATGCACTTGGAACATTCAATCAGATAATACACAATTGTTTATTTATCGTTATAATACCAAGTTTAGCATTTATTCATAAATTTCGCTATTTTTATGAAGGTTTTAGTGAATTTAATTAATTGTTTCGCTATCATGTTTTTCCTTTTGTAGAAGAAGAATAATAACTATATGTATATATGACTATTGAGAAGGCGGGAGTTTAGTCTACAATTCCAAATCAGATTTTTATTCAAATGGTGAATGTTTCGATACAAAAATAAAATGAATTGTCTGGAGTAGTTATGAACTGTGCTGGTGATACACTCATAAAAATATCCTATTTATACTTATGCATCATCACTCGGAGGAAGAGTCCTCTTTTATTGAGTTCGGGCGTACCATTATACTCATTCCTTCCTTCAACTTATGTTATTTATTCCTTCACAAACAACTCTTATCATGGATTCGATTCCTATTCCATCTCAAAAAAATATATATATTTACGCAATACATGCATACTTAAGCCTGATTAATTAAAAGGCAGTTGTCTCTCAAAAACAAACTATGTGCATATTTTGTCAGCTAGTTTTAGTTTTTCATAGTAAAAATCGCTCTTATTCATGACATCCAATGTTCATGTTCGAACCGATTTCAAAAAAGTTTGTCTCTTGTTCATTTGTAAATAAAGGATTTCGAATGACGGATCGTATTAATAGCAATCTGATATGATAGGCGGTAGATTTCAACTACAACATTAGGGAAAATAATCCCTTGGGTTTCACAGTTATGGACGATTTCGTTGGCTTATTCCTTCATATGTTACTCGCATTGGTGAATACCCTTTAATTAATGACTCAATTGAATATTAATTGTCCTTCTCATATGCCTGGAGTAAAATTGATTTGACAATGGAGTAGTCCCTTGGAAACTGGGATGGACATTATGTTTGAAAGAGTTTTCCTCCATGTTATCACACAGAATGAAAGCCCTGTTTAGCTCAAAGTGTGAGAACTTAGATGATAGGTGCTCATTTTTACCATGAAAAAAAAGTAAAAGTACCCTTAGTAAATATGCTCATAGTAGGGTTTTTTGAATGGCAACTATAAAATGGAAATAACTTTAATTGTAATGATTCCACTTGTTAGAAAAGTGCTCTGATGCATCTATAAACTGAATAACAAGGGAACTTGTGTTTTGAAATTTTAGTGATTTATATATGTTAACTCACTATTAGTGTGAACCTTATGTGATTTTAATCCAAATGAAGATAATTCATTATGAAATATTTATGTATTTAAGTGTGTCATATTGTCTTAATTCCGAGGAATCAAGCTTCAAACTTAATTTTTCTACTGGACTCAGTATTAAAAGTAGAACTGTATTACCTCTTTACAATTAATATCAGATGTTAGTATTTGAGAAATATACTAACTGTCTATCCGTCTTAATTGATAAAGACCGCAATTAATGGAATTTCAAATGACATTTCAGAAATTATATAACTAATCCTTTGACTCTGCATTGCTTATGTTCTTTTTTTTTAATCTTGTAAGTAAATTGTATGTAGATACAATCATAATAAAATTCATTATTCTGAAAATTATCTATGTTTCTTTTAGGTTAAAAAACGATCATATTGTAATAGAACTGAACAAAGTTATTAGTTAAATGATGGTAATATTGGGATGAATAAATTAATTATTTTTCAAGAAATGGCTACCCTCATTTAATATTAGATTTTAACCTATTTACTATCACTCATTATTTCCTTTTATATATTACAATGTAAATTTTTATGACGAAGCTTTTAAAGAATGAATAAAAAACCGATAGTTTGATTTCACTTAATTTTCTTATTATCTTGTAATTTTATAAATTTTCATATCATTGTTTATTTTTTGGCCAGTTTAATTATTTATAATTTGTTTTTTCGAATAGAAAAATAGAACAAACTAGTAATATTATATGTATATTGTGATTGCTTCATATTTTAGTTAAATACCCTTGACACAGGACATAACAAGCTGTAACAACTATGATAAATGATAAATTTTATGGTATAAGCACAAAAGAGGTTCAGTAATAGGAAATTTTCTGAGCAAAGCTCGTGACAGGATATTTGTGTGATATATACTGATTGCAGTATGGAGTAAATAAGAAGATAGATACATAAATGCAAATTTTATTTTGATGCGAGATTTTATCCATTTCACAATATTGTGAATTAAGTGGAAAACATATCTTTGTACAATTTATTTATTATTACAATATATATTTGGTTATAACGAACATAACCTTTGTATAATGTTGAAGGAACCAAATAAGTTCAAATTTATTTTTTGTAATGTACATTTTAACTTCATATCATAGGGCGAAGTTTTTATGTAACAAAAATAAATGGGAAATAATTACTAGACCAAAGAAAGAGTTGATGTACTTGATCTAGTGTCAAATTCGTACTACATATCATAAAGAAGTCGTCGATGCCTTCCAACAGTTTTCTTTACACAATTAAATATTAAATGCTTAAATTCTAGCATGGTCTACATCTATAATCTCAAAAAAATTGAAGGGTAATAAAACAGGTGTCTCCTATTCTTTTGAAATTCTAACTTGAAAGAAGATCTTCAAACTCAAAGTTTCATTGAAATATGTGTTTTGATATATCATTATTATTCAATGTAACGTCAGAGGAACCATCTTCCTCAGCCATATATAAGTAAAAAGATGTCCTGTTTGTCCATGAGTAAAAGCAAAATTTACACATAATGTATTTCTAAGTAGGCATAGAGTAATATTCTTAAGTATTTAGAATATAGCAACGATTTTACCGAAAAAATGAATTTTTATAATCAATAACATTTTTATTTTTATCTTAATTTTAAAACTATTGAATAGATAAGCTTATTTGAATAACTTTGGTCACATTGAAGTAAAGGGTAAAAAATTGAAATATAAATATAAGATATTTAATCTTCAATAATGAGCCAATAGATACAGGCTATTTCATTGATTAGGGACACAAAAATTATTTATCAAGTGTATAAGAAACTCAATTTTTTGATTGAGTCTGAACTGCAACAAATAAATACAAAAAAAAGTAGATATTTATTTATTCATATATATAATTACAATTGAACAAATTTGAAAGTGACTGATCTCCAAAAATTAATGCAATTTATACTAAGTAATGTTTTTATAAATTGGAACAAAAGTATAAATTACTATGGATCTATGACAAAACGAAAATGAATGCTTGATAACTTAGTCTCTACAGATGATTTCTAGACATAAGGATTACACACTGAAAAATAGTAAACTTTTATTACAGAACATAAAATGTCATTTTCATGACCAAAAAATTCACTAGATGAATATATATTGATCTATCATCAAACCAAAGAGTTGGCCCAGATTACAAGAGCTACTTGAAGGAAATATCCTCGTTCACTAATTTATTCTCCAGAGTGATTCTCAGAGACATCTTCCTCCCTTACTCAGGAGCTGTACAGTGTCTTCATTGATGAGGTCCTGGATGGTATCGACCAGGTTCTTTGCTGTAAGCGTCACTGCGGCCCTTATGGGCCTTGCTATTTTTGTCATACTCTATATACTTATGGTAAAATCATAGAAAGTGTTTTACAATGTTCAAAGAGAGGTTATTACAAAGTGCAATCTCACTATTCGTCCTTCCGGCATGAGTTCCAGTTATTTCAATTCACAATCACAATATAATCAGATAAACGACTACAAATACTCAACCGACACAGTGCAAGTAGTCATTCCTCCCTAACACTTTTAAGGTTCCTCTTTTTGGATTTCTACTATTGCTACAAAAGTATCATATCGTAGCTATTATTTTATGTAAGACACACAACCTTATCCAAATAATTTATTGTTACTAATTTGATTGCCAAAATTCGACTAAAAACTATACATTTTATAAAAAATTTTATCATAAATAATAATTGAATGTTTTTATTTAAAGAATAACAAATTATATCTTTTTAAAACTCCCTACTCATATTGTTAAAGTTATTTTGAAATAAGGATATACTTTCTGCAATTACTTGTACTGATACAGGTATTTTTAGCATTTTGATAATATTTACGACCACAAATTAGTTAGACCAGTTAAAATATTAATGCCAAATTTGATTGATGCAAAAAAACATTTTTGTTCAATGGTTTATCATGTTATTAAATAAATTTAATTCATAAGGCTTGGGAATTACCCAGTTCACAGTCCACAAAATGTGGGCTGTTAATTTATGTTTATTTTCTCATTACTACGTGAAGGTTTAGTGATTTTTTTTAATAATTTGTTTCTGCTCTCCTTATTAAATAGGCCAACTATACTTATAATTAAGTCATTTCATTGTCATGAACTTGCAACAAGCAAAAATCAGCGTATCTCAAATCTCCTAGATGCTGGAGTTGATGTAATAAAGATTACGGGCATTGTTAAGTGTTCTAGGAACCACAAGACTTAACAAGGATATTGTAATGATATTTTTGTCTGGAAATATTTATTTGTAACCCACAAAGAAGCTTCTACAATGCTTTATAATTGTGATTCAAGTAAAATTTCTTCATTTCCATAGTTTTGAATACAATTAATATAAAATATTAAGTAATTTTCCTTTTATATCTCAACCTTTTCTCCTACAAAAAGAGAAAGTAAGGTTATATATGATAGTCTATATTAATTTTATATCTCATAAAAGTATGAAATGGTTTGCATCTTCCCAACAACAAATCATTACATCAACGTTAAAAACACTAATAAGTGGAAGGAAAAGTATAAAAGCATTGTACCATTGTGAAAAAATAAATTTGGATTTTTCTTTATGTCCTTTCAAAATTAAAATTTGCTTATTGTGGTTGCTTAACTAGAAAGCTGCTCAGTCTATAATTAAACTGTTAATATATTCTAATAATAATTAATTTGATGCAAAATTATTTATCTCTATTAACCCCTGCATGGCTCTTTAAACCATGGGATACGTCTTGTAAATAGGTTGGCATGTGGAGCAATAATTTTACAAAAAAAAAATCATAATAAAACAATTCCACATTCTTTTGATATAATGAGAAAGTGGGAGGTGGTGAAGATATTTAAATAATATCTATAAAGGGCGAGAAGAGAATAAAATTATAATTATCCAGCATCATGGGTGTCGTAAGTGACAATTGGTGTTTAAATATCTTTCTTGTGAATAACTTGTCAGTACTATTTATTTATTTGTAAATATATTTATTGAAGCATTTTTTTAAAATATTTTACGTTGCAATCTTTTTAAAATTAGAGTAAACTTGGAGTTAATTTGAAATAAATGGCTGATAACCCATGACCAAATGAATTTTTATACAGCTAATCCAATATACCAACATTAAAAAAAATATTTATCTTTTATTAAAACAAGAATAAGTTTTTTAGTCTTAATATATCGTAATCGAAGAATAAAACTACTCGTACTTTATAAACAAGAATGCACAGGGTGGTCCAGATAAATTGGGATAATATTTAAAGGTTTATAACTAATAAACTAAATAGGATAAAACCATATATATATATTATTTGTCAGATACATTTAATGGCATACAATTGCATTTTATGAGATCCGCCTCTCTCGATAACTTCGACCTCACGCCGTCCTAATTTTTGGTAAGCTTAAGCGGCCTCGTGCAGATTTCCCTTGTACTGGTTCTGGGTTTGCATTTTTAATTTACATTCCAAAGCTTGATTTTTACGAGGTCGCCTGCGACTGCCAAAGCTTCTGGGGCCGTATGGGCGAGGTAATAAGAAAGGCAATTTTTTTTTAAAATATCTAAATATAATTAAATATAGCTTTCGAATAACAAAAAATATGGTCGAATTAGTTCGTTATAAGCCTTTATAGATTTTCTGAATTTATCTGGACCACCCAGTACAAAGTTTTTGTTAAAAGTTACAAATTCTTAAGAATCCCTGTTCTTGAATAAAAAAGAAAATCCATACCAATGATTCTCACTTTTCTATACATATTTTGAACTAAATATATATAATTAAAGTATCATTTGAATTTTTTCATTAAGTCCTATATGATCTTTTCATGAGCCCTTCTCTATTTAGGTACTCAATAAATTATTAATATCCATTCGTGATTCCACGATACAAATATTTTTATGACGTTTTAAGTACCAAAATCAGTTTCGGTATTGTAGTACTTTACAACACTTTTTCAACTTATAAAACATAATGCATATGTCGTTACAGTTCATTTACATGCACTAATAGAAAGGTCCGCAGGTATTTCATTTCGGTAGGGGCATAGCTCAGAAATTTGAAGACTTTTTTATCTCTGACAATTTTTCTATTTTTGTTTTGCATTTTTAATATAAAGAACATTTTTTTTTTCAAATGGAGTACCCTTCTATATCGTTATGGTGCTCACAAACCATTTTTGAAAACATAGTATGCCCAACATCAATACTCAAGAATGGGGAAAATTTTAGAGAGTACTTTATATACCGTGGAAAAATTGAAATGAATTTCAAATCCAATTCGAGTGACGAATTTTAGCTTTATAGTCCAATTCAAGTTTCGAGTCTTTGATTGAAGGATCAAGTCGAGTTGCAATTCATTACAATATGAAATCTTTGACTTACTACAAGGATAATGATAGCTAGACATGAAAATACTACCATCCAACTGTAAGTAATAAAAAAGTTCAAAGATTAACATTGTCATTTTAGCAATTTGAAGATTTATTTGGAGGACAGCAACTTAGTTATCAGGAACTTTCACAACATTAAATGCAAGCAACTATAAGATGAAGGAAATAAAAACAAACCCCACTCCGTATTAAGAAATAATAAAGACAGAAATTACTTCAATGTCGGCCTTAAACTCTACTGCGAGTCCAAGAAAGACTTACATTTATAACTGCTCAGTGCTATTTCGTTCATTCACGAACAAACAGATGTATTGCTAGAATGTATATGTTCTCTTTTCACCCTTGAAATTCAAAGGAGAACAACTTAAAAAAAATATACATTCAGGTAGCAACAACAAACGCCTTACATCTATGAGGATAGCTAATAATAAAAATTTCTTAGCTCGCCCCTTTATTGGAATTGGTAATTTCAAGATTGAATTTTCTATTCTGAGTCTGTTGTCATTATTATCTAACTCTTGAGTAGTGAACTTCCTTTTCTTTTTAAATTATATTCAAACCCTGAATGAACATTTGTTTGTGCTCATAAAATAATTGAAAGTCCTTGTTGGACTCAGAAAATAATTCAGGAACAACATTGGAGTAATTATTTTCAATCCTTGTTAATTTCCTCCTTAGTCACAGTTGTTTGTAGCTGATCCAGCTCAGCTGCTCTGCTCAAAAAAACAATCAAATTATTAGGGTTACCATATTGATTTTCTGTTTCTTTTTTTAGGATGCTCAAATTACACGCAATTTTTATCACTAATATTAGCCCATAGAAAGGATAATTCAGGAAGTCACAACGTGTGGTTTTCTTTGACAATATTAATTTTTAATTGAATTTACTTCAAAATTGTTACAAAAATACTATGCACCACTATTTTCACGCCAGGAAAAACACAATACCCAAACATAGCAAGACTAATTTTCCATTCTGTGGTTGCATTTACTACTCTACTACTTAATATTTTAATAATAAAACAAGGATCAAATATTTTCATGGTGGTTATATTAGAATTTAAGGGATATACAACAATAATTTATGGAGGAGGAACATGTAGATACACACCTCGTAAGAAAAGAATAGGGAAGTAGACAGGTATGTGCATTTTGTCTACTGCATGAAACAGTGCTTAAATGAATATTGTACATACATTGGTTGGTAGTATATTGTTCATCTATACATAGGAATGACAAATAACAATAAATCTCTATGCATTATTCAAATAACAAATGAATAAATAACTAAGTAAGTGAAGGAGCAAAAAAATATTCTTTTATTTTTTTGAAAAATTGCCTTGACCGTATTTTATTGATAATACATCAAAAGGAATTTTTTTCTGGAATCTTCTCACTATTATTCTACACATTCATATATAATGTATTATTATTTTATTATTGTTCTCATACCTCCTATTTCATTCCAAATATAATACTACCTCGAAATAGTGATGTATTTATAAAACTTTTGATCACTAGTTTTACTGTATTAGTTTACGTATTTTCAAAGTCTCTCTAAAAAAATATTGAATAATTGGACTAACTATTTAGAGGTTTGCAAAATTTCCTTGCACCAATAGAGACAAACTCAAACTTGACAATAATTAATAATCGTAAAGTTGTAAAATGGAATGGTAGTAACAGTAAATTAGAGATGAAATTATCGTATAAAAAATATGAAAAGCTATTATTTTAAAAACAAAAATTAAGATGGTACCCTGACAATTTATAAAATATTTAGATGCAAAATTCTTAGCTGTCGTGCCGTTTTATAAAATCATCTGTGGCAGGATTTAAACTAATTAAAATGTCACTCCGTATTCTGCATGGACAAAGACAAGATTTACATCGATGTCGATCATTAATTCTACTCTGAATCTAATAGGGACTTACACTTATAACTCATCAACGAATCCTCACTATGACCTGTGTTACTTTAGTATTGTTGTGTCACAACTTGCCCTGTCTTTGCCGATTTAAGTTCGTCAAGAAAGGAAAAGATCTATTCTGGGCCAAACACTAGAAAATAAATGTATCGTCTGGTCTTTGTCTTGTAATCATATCATGTGAAAAACGTTTGTTGATGAATTTATTTAGTCTAGTTATTACTGGCAAAATGTAGATTGAGTGTTAATTTCCATCTTTCATGACCACTTGCTCTTTTTAATAAGACCTTCTCTCCTCAAGAATTATACCTGTATATGATTTTTGTAACTGTTGTTTTACATATATATACATATTACATCCCTAAAATACAAATTTGTACTATATTTACTTTCGAAAATTGATTGATTGAATTGAAACTCTCGTTATGCTGTGAACAATTTCTAACAATTAATTATGTTATTAAAGGAATATAGAAAGAAAATATTGTGTAGCCATCAATTAATTTTTTTCTTTTTTCTGTGTTTATTTGGAGAAAAGGTTGTAATATATACTCAAGGTAATAATGATATGAGAAAGATCATCCTTAATGTTTTGTATTGCTAGATTGAAGGTGTGCTTACTTTTCTTTCCAAGTAAAAAATCGTAAAGCTGCAGATTGCGGATAGAGTTTGTTTTATGATAATGTCTCTATTCCTTGGTGAAACTATAAACACTTGTTGACCCAAGTTACTAATTAGTTATTTTCCTTATCGAAGGATAATTAAAAAATGACTCTTTTCATTCTTCTTTCTTTCTCAAGTATCTAGCACATGAGTATCTTAAATATTATTTTATCCCCTCTAACTCTTCCTTATCCTTTGGGGTAAAATCTCTTTTATTCTTTTACTTTTTTATGAAAATGGAAGGAAATCCGAATGATCGTCCGACTGAGTTTCTTTCCATGGAAATAAAATACAATTCTCTTAAGCTAAAGTCCTTGCAAAAAGAGAGAATAATCTCAAAGAAAGGTTGGAAAAAATTAAACTTCGCTCCAAATTTATGTTTAATATTTTTTTGTTATCTTTAGAGAGTCAAACAACAAACTTATAAATTTTATTTTTTATATGTCACCACTGTCTGTTTACTAAGCAGCCCTTTAATTTGAATATACAGAAAATGAAATTTTATGTGATCCAGCCCGATATGGATACGGTTGCGCATCATTTTATACAAAAGCCCCTTTTTTCATTAACTCAAGAGTTACATTTGATGAAAGGGACTTAGAAAGCTCAAGTAAATGGGCCAACTGGAGAGTTTTAGGCAATCGTTATGATAAAAACAACTTTCGAACTAAACAGGATAAAAAAGTTCAAATATCTGCAATTAATACCTTAAAAAGAGCAGATGAGGTTCATCTAAAGGAATTGATCTCCAAGTTCTTCGACGTCTACATCTACAACGAATCTGTTGATAAGCAAGAGATTGTATTATTATTACATTGCATCAAAAGACCGGATAAAAAGGAATTCAATATCTTTATTACTACGAGCGAGTGAGTTATTTAATTACTTCCGGAACCTAAACTTTAAAATTTGTTGATATTAATCATAAAAAATGTTTTATGATTTTTATTTTATTGTAATTATTTAATAGGAAATATTTTAGTACTTTGTTTGTAT
The DNA here is from genome assembly GCF_016086655.4 of Lepeophtheirus salmonis. Classification (NCBI taxonomy): domain Eukaryota; kingdom Metazoa; phylum Arthropoda; class Copepoda; order Siphonostomatoida; family Caligidae; genus Lepeophtheirus; species Lepeophtheirus salmonis. The sequence continues at coordinate 13,068,208 of NC_052131.2, read as the reverse complement.
ATGTAATACTTTGGAAAACCTTTTTCTTATTTAACAAATGTGCAACAAAATAAATTAGAGGAATTTTTGGTCACCTAGAAATTTGATGCACATGTGCAACAATTATCTTTTTTGTTTCAAATGCGAAAAAAAATATATGCAAGGGAGTTCAAACCTATAAACTGTTGTTAACTACATACATTTTTGCTAAATTCATTCATAAAAATAAGGCGTTATCTTCACTTCGTAAAAAACAAAATGACACCTATCCCTTTGATAAAAATCATGACAGATTTTATAAATCTGCCCAGTCGTTGAACATTTCAAAGAAACTTAGTCTTTGGTTCCATACGAGGGAACCTTAGTATTGAAAAGCAGATGTGTGTAACAAAAAGGTTGTTCATACAGTATAAAACATCTGTCAATAAGTCCCAGGCCTTGATTGGAAAACAAATTTTTTTTGCCAAAAATCATTTTATTCATCAATATAATCTACTTTTAGAACAATACCATCATTCCAACGTTTCTATGGCTTTTCGATACCACGGTTGTAGAACGATTTATCGAGATCTTCAAAATATGCTTCAGTTTCCACAACCAGTTCCTCATCTGAGCCAAATCTCTTTCTACGGAGCATCTTTTTGAGTTCTGCGAAGAACAAGTAGTCACTGGGGAAGGGGGGGGGGCAGATCTAGAGAATACGGTGGGTGCAGTAGCAATTCGAAACCTAATTGGACCAATTTTGCGGCTGTTTTTATTGACTTGTGACATTCTACATTATCTTAATGAAGCAACACTTTTTTCTTCTTCAAATGATGTCTTTTCTGGGTAATATCGACTTTCAAACGATCCATCAAACCGATATAATAGTTGCTGTTGATTTTTTTTCCAGGTTACATGTAGTCAATCAATAAAATTCCATCCAAATCCCAAAATAAAGAGACCACGACCTTCCCAGCCAATGTTTGACTCTTTCGATGGCTTTGACCGTCTATACACCACTCAACAGACTGCCGTTTTGATTCTGGAGAGAAGTAGTGAATCCATGTTCTATCCATTGTGATGTACCGACACAAAATCTCCTTCTTATTTCATGTAAATATCTCCAAATATCACTTTGAATCATCTTCTTGTTGTTACTTTTGCTCTGGTGTGAGTAAACGCGGCATCAAAATAAAAACCAGCTTTTTCATACCGAAAATTCGTGTATGATGGTGTAAACACTACCTTTTGATATCTTCAATGTGTCTCTTGCAACTTCACTTTGCAATTGCCAATGATGATTTCACGATTTTTTCAATGTTCAATGTCACCACTTCATTTGACCGACCAGGGCGTTCAGCATCATCGGTGTCGGTACGACCACGTTTTAAATTGGGTAACCATCGTGTGATGGTTTTTTCAATGGGGCAGATAACAATTTTTTTGGCCTATTTTGGGCTTGAACGGTGTTTTTTTCATTCAAAAAGCAATTAATCAACACACAAAATTACTTTAAATCCATCGGTTTTAAGAATAACAAAAGTAGCGTCACTTAAACCACTGTAACTCGATAAAAATAGTAAACCAAACGTCTTGAAATTTTGAAAGTACCCTTTTTGTTGTTTGAACTTCCGAAAAATATTTTTTTATTGGCGACATCAAGTAGTTATGCCCGAGACTTATTGACAAATGTGTTATGTCAGCAAAACCTCACAAATGGGACATCAAAAAAATTATCTTATGTGGTGCCTCAGGATATTCCTATAGTTTCGAGCTGTATACTAGGAAAAAAAGCACACCGGGGAAGAAAAGATGATGAACCAGATTTAAGATCATCCTCACCAATATTGTAGTACGGTTGAGCAGAAAGATTCCAAGAAATGTTGGATATAAATTCTACTATGACAATTATTTTACTTAATTGAATTTGATAGTGTGGCTAGCAATACAATGCATATTTTCATTCGGAAGGGTTCAGCGTAATAGGTTGGCAAACTGCAAATTCAAGACTAAAAAAAAAGATGTAAAATTACATACAAAAGATTATTTTTTACCAAGATGATTACGAGGTTCTCATCTCTGAGAGAGAATAATGTTGTATTGTTGATTTTTTTTTTTTCTACTACATTTAATTATACTCAAAACCTGATTGAACATAGATTTGTGCTCATAAAAGACGAAAAGTAACCTTTAAGATTTGTTGCGGAGTTATAAATGTAAGTTCTTGTTGGAGTTAGATTATAATTCAGGACGACATCGGAGTAATTCTTGGTAATGTCCTAGTTTATTTCCCTTTGCCCCTGGTTCGTTGTAGTTGTTCTAATGAAAAGTCATGACAGGTAAAATAAGCTCCAATCATCTAAAACATCCTTTTTATTATCAAATTTGTCATGTTATTTCTTTTTTTTAACATGCCCATGATATTCCTAATTTCCATCACTATATTTTATCTCCATGAGTTGCACCAACTCGACTTAAATTAAAAATAGGAACTTATTTCATTATTAAATTTTAGGTTAACTAAGATTTAAACTTGTCTTAAATATAAGTTGAGTTTGTGCAACTGTGCCAAAGCACATGCTTGATCATTCTATATCCATGTTATTCATTTCAAAGTCACTTTGACTGAGTCACTAAATATAGGTATGAAATATTTCTACAAAATAATTCACATATAAATTATTCTTCATTTAAAATTCCTTATGAAGGACTATGAAAGTTACATAAAAGAAAAATCAATGCTATGCATTAAGAAGCAAGGAAAATTATTCATATATTACGTAAAATAATTTAAGTTTTATTATGGCAATAAATTGATTCATAATGATTTTTAGACAACATAAATATAATAGAGTGTACTGAAATGACAAAAGTTGTTAATTTGTTATTGCAAAATATATTATGTTTTTCAGTTTATTCCTTTAAACAAGAATATCACCATTAAAAGCTCGAAATAAAAGTACTTTATAGATAAAATTTGATTTCAAAATCTGTAACCTGCTGAAAAAAATGAAATTTTCATATTTTCTCTCTAAATTATTGATTTGAATCAAGTTAAAGGATGTATATATTTTTATAAATTTGATAGATAAAGCATATATATTTCAACACCTTTTTCGTACTTGCCTCATGGTATGATTATTTTAGTCCCATATATGATGCCAAAAAAATAAATATTATTTTTTGGTAACGCGTACTCAGTACATTTATTTGGTTGTTTATCTATATTTTTAATAATCATATCTCTCTTTTGTTACTAAGTGTATAATAAATATACTTTTTTGCTGATTTATGATAGATAAAAACATCCCTTAATACCTAAATATAATTTTGGACTACGAAAACTGTCTATTTAACTATTAAAATACGATCTTTTATATATTATCGCCTAATTTCTAAGGTTGATTTATTTTTATTCGAGCATATTTGTAGTGTGGTATAGAGAAGGTGACTTCTATCAGCACATTCAACCGTTTATCATTTATTATTGTTTTCATTTTGTTTGTTGTATTTTTTCACCATCAGTATATTTTATAATCAATAGTAACGTGTATTTTGATGAATAAAGAGTTATAAAAAAATATATTAGAGTGAAACAGAAATTAGTATTGCATCTAATACTACATATTTATATTTTTAGATGGTAAAAGTTTTAAATATTCATAATAAATTAAAATTGTCATTCTTTTATTCTTGGATAATTTTTTAAAAAGAAACTATGAATGAATAATTGATTATCATTATTTTTTTGTATCACTAATAAGGAAACTCAAAAGATATTTTAATTTTGTTCGAATATAAACTCTTTTGCTCATAAACGTGAGGTAAAGCGTTGATTACTTCTTTTACTGTGTGTTCAGAACTTTTTGTGTGATGTGGTATATTTTTGAAGTCGAAGCGGTGAAAAGACAAAATTAATTAATTAACATTGACAAATGACTGTAGAAATAAAAGTTCCCTGTGGCATTGTTTCAATCCTTGATATTAATAATGAAAGTTGAATTCTAATTCAGATAAGATGAAAAGGATGAGCGTTTTTATTTAAATAAAAATGCATCCACGAAGGACTTTTATAGTTTTTTTCTTTTTAAATGGAATAAAGTGAAAAAATTAAAATATCTTGTAATACCAAATTTCGAACTTTGGTCATAACAGTACAGTCTAATATATTGACATATATATACCTAGTTAAATATAGATATTATTTATTCAACTGGTTGCTCGTTTCATCATCATAAATGAAAATAGGGGAACAGGAAAAAACTGAATGAGAAGTAAAGGGAGATTTGAAAGAAAGGAGATATTATACATATACATGTAGTTTTCAGAGGGTTTCCTTTATATTTCAAAACCCTGTTTCTACCATGTCTAAAGAACATATATACGTTAGGGTAACAAATATTTTACAATTTCAATTCCTAAATAAACAAAAGAAATTGTTTAATAAATTTGAATAAATAGTTATTTTTTAATTAATTAGAACGAAAAAAAATCACGCATAATGACTTTTTAAATATAAGTTTTTAATAATTGTGGATTTACAAATTAAATTATAGTGAGATCAAACAAAAGCTAAGAATCATTTAAATAGAATTTAAAAAATTTCTACCAAAAATCTTGCATTTATCTAACAACTTGAAACATTTAGCACAAGACGAATAATAAGACAATATAATATGTACAATTTTGATTTTTTTTTTAAAACTTAATGATACCGCATCCGTGACATACATTAAGGCTGCGACCTACCTATTAAAAAACATTTATCTAACACACTCCTTAGTATAGTAAAAATATTATAAATTTATGAACAATTTAAATAAATCCATAAATATGTGATGGGATCAAGGTCAAAGAGGGATCAGACTACCTTTATATAAATAAAGATCATTATTTTCTCTCACACTACCAAATAAAATAGAAAATTTATTTGTCGGGTTCCCAAAAAATATTAGCCAGCAATTTCATAAGTATATCCAAATGAAAAACCTATAAAACACTTTATGCGTAGTTTTAAATTTGTTTTGCAATCAAAAAAGGTTGGTTGTGTCATTTTAAGGTAAAATTAAATGTCGTAAAATTACAGGGAAGAAGTTTAAAAAAATTAAGTAAAAAAGTTATCAACCTTATGTACATATACATACATATGGAAGAAAAAAAAGCAGGGGGTTGAAGTGGGGGGAAGGAGAAGACTCGAGTAGTATCCTAACTCATTTTTTTTTTTTTTTTTTTCGAAAGCCTTCCCCTCTTATTTTTTAAAAAGAAAAAGGAAAGGGGGTTGTCATGGAGGAGGAAAGATTAAGGAGTAAGATTTAGAATGTTTCCTTTTTTCGGTCCTCGTAATATTATTATTTATTTATATTTTAGACATTCCTTATTCTACTTCCCTATAATTGTATTTATATTTGAAAAAAAAACAAAAAAACCTATGGTTATACAAATTACTATATGATTTTTTTTAAAAATAGGAAATCATATATTGTGATATTTCTTATTAGTAAATTTCAATGTATACATTCTTTATCAGTCAAAGATTGAGGGATATAATGAGAGAAAAATATCCCTAAATTGGCTTTTACGTTTATTAAGAATCTACCCTACGGCTCTAAATTATAATGAAGATTTACTGATAATGAGATAAGGTAAATAAATTAAAGAATTAACTTTTTACCCATTAAAAAAGCTGTCCACTCCGGTTGATCCGATGATATGTATCTTTAATATACAGGGTGACTCATATATTTTTGGTTGATTAAAATAATCAACAAATCTTAGTTAAATAAATTTATTGAGAAAAATAAATTCACCAACCTTATGTAAAATAGTTTGTTTTATTTTACTCAACCTATATCCTTAATTTAATCATTTGATCTTTTTACTAGCAACGTTTCAGCTAACACGTGTGATGGCATTGTTGGTCATGCAAGCTTAATCGAGGATGTTGTTGAAGGCGCAGCTAACATATCTTTCACTTTATATGTAGTGAACTTCATTATTTAAAGTCAAAGAAGAAGGAATAGTCATGGGTTTCACAGTTTCTTGCGCCAAATTTTCCTACGGAAACAACAAAGGCAACTTTGTCGAATGGCCTTTAAGATTATATTTTTGAGAGACAATGAGGAAAAGTCTTCGTATGACTTAGATATGTATGTTTTTATCCTATATAATCGTTCAAATACATATGGGGCACCCTGTATATACATACATACATATAATTTGAAAAAAGTAATTTATTTAAGATTCTACATTGGTCATTAGCTCATTCCAAGAATATCACCATTAAAATACGATTTAATGGCACGTAGGTATAAAAAGCAGTAATACTAGTCTCTTTTTTATCTATCTGGGCTGGCCTTCGAAATATATTTGTCATAAAATAAATAAGATTGCATATTTGATTTAGAAGTCCATACAAACTCAAAATTTTGCATACCATGTAGAACTCCCTAAATATTTTAATTTGTATGTACTTATTAGAATATTTCGATTTTACTGAAACCTAAGGATCAAATCCCGTAATCGGTTAATCCAAAAAAGTATGAAACAACAATTTTAATACCTTAAAAGAAGAATAAAGATATATAATGGCTGGTTTTACCATGGACAGGCTTTATATCAAAGATAAATTTGGCGAGCGCTTTCTTTTCTTATAATTTAAATTTAATTTGGAGATACTATTTTTATTTTAATGTTTTTTCTTTTAGAAAGCATTGGATTTTTTTGGAAAATACATTTCTTATTTATTTGTGCAAGGTATGTTTAAAAAAATGATTTTAATTAAATTAACCCTGTGAAGGGTAGCGGCAAATATCCCCATTGGTAGAATTGTAAAAAATATGAGCCGAAACAAGAGTGTAACTTTTGTAAAACAGTGTTTTTTGATTTTTTCATAACATATGGAGAATAATACTAAGGATTTTCAAGGACTTATAAACATTTATATCCTTGTTGTGGTATTGGGGATGTTAATTGGAGTAATTCCTGCCTATTTTCTTGCTGATTTGGTGTGGGATTTATGTGTAGTTCTCCCTCTCATTACTACTTGGTAAAAGGTCATAACATCTCATTTGCTCTCCTCACAAAATTATTCCAAATTGCAAGGGTTACCAGGATAACTTTCAATTTCTTTTTTTACATGTTTTCAGATCATTTTTTTTACAGTTATAACCATGGCCTCCCTAAAAATAAGTAGAAAATATTTTTTGATAGAGAAAAAGATAACTCATTTTATATTTATTCATTACATACGAGCAACATCTCTTCCTTTTTATACCCTAATAGCCATTTGGGTATGAAAGGCCAGGAATTAACAAATTATCTAAATCAATCAATATATTTAATATTTATTGTTCATAATAGTAATCATCAGGATGATAAAATACCAAAAACAAAATTAGAAAGCTTATCTTTTCTTTATCCAGATTTTTTTTCTCCCTTCATCTTGTTCATGGAGAAATAAATCTTGTATTTTTTTATTCTTTTTCCTTTTTTTTTAATCAAAGTGTCAATCTTGATTATTTTTTTAGTTCATTTAAAATATTATCTTATTTATTGCACAAATTAGAGAAAATGAAGGAAAATAATTAAGGGATTGACACTTTCAAATAATACTTCAACTTCGAAATATACATCATTACATATATTAACCAAAAAAAAAAAAAATCTTAACACGTACATTAACATTAATAAAGTGATTATATACTTGTATCATTACCATTTTTTATTAATTTGTTAAACTGAATTTAATGTACAGGGGCAGCTATAAGTTTTAAACCTATCGATTTTTATTCATACACTAATAAGTTGATCGCAATATCAAGTGTCAATAATCAATAATACAGTCAAACAGCTCAAAATTATTTGATATTTTTTAAATATAAACGTCTTTTGTATCTCATAATTCTAGTAAACTATTTTGAAACGACAACCACACTGCACTTACTTTAATCTGGGGAGTTTCAGTCCATTCAACCACAATTGTTTGGGATAGATAAATTAATTTGATTATTACCTTAATCTTGAGATAACCCAATACGAAGTAGAGGGGGGATCTTGACTCAATTGTGTCTACATTGACTTGTCCTAAAATTAAATTCGTTCCTGAAACAACTATTGGTATGGAATGATGTGCATTGGAGTTCATTGTAGTTGATAGGTAACCTTCATTAAATAAAAATAGTTAGGATCAAACCAAACAAGAACCTCAGGCTCCAAAACATAATAAATGTATTCACTTGTCTTCAAACGAAAAGCTTTTAGTATAAAAACCAAGGAGAACATTTCTCCTTTGCTTAAAACTCCTGCCGAAACCCCAAAGGCCCGACTGTTAACTTGCTTTGACTTTCCAATGTGACCTTTTATGATAAGAGGTCCAATATCCGGTTGTTAAACCATTTAAATTTATGGTCCATGTCCCATTTCTTCTCATCAACACAATAGAGCATCTCCCTTACAAAATTTTATCAAATTTTGATGTCTTTCAAAAACTTGGTATGCGAAGAATTTCTGATACTATGCACCAATTTTCTGGGCCATTTTTAAAATAGAGTTGTGTCGTTTTGTGTAAATTTTAGCTTTTTGACTTTCAAATCGTTCACTCCTCGACTTGGCTTATTAAAGGCCCTAGATTACTTAATATTTGAAGGGGTGACTTACAGGTATAATATTGACTTTCGATTTCTCTTCTTAGAGAATTAATTTTAATGATTGAAAACCACGTTTATGTATTAGAAGAAATAGATTGAACCCAGATTGCTTTACAATCAAAGAGATTGTAAATTGGAATTATGACTACAAAACATCATGATTTAAGACATGAAAAACCCTGTAAATATACTAGATAGTCACAAACATATTTACTTGTGACAAAAATTCCTTTTTATACAATATTGGTTTTTAATCGATATTTTTTAATTTCAATTATAAAATTATACTATTTTCCCTCCCTTTGATAAAAAACTTTTCTTTTTGCTTAATGTTGGTATATTATTACATACAAATTTGATTTATAACGCTCGATTGCTTTCCCAGAAAGTCCTAATATGAATAACTAACTGGGATTTGGAAATACTCGACCACAATACGTATTATTATGATCCTATTTTTAAAAGCAATAATCCTCAGAAGATATTTCCAATTATTTTTTATTGTATTAATACAGAATTTAAAGACTTTTTCATTTTTATGACATTTATGATTCGATTGATATAAATGTATATAATTTTCAAAATAGAACTCCTAAATTTAGTTTTTCTAAAAATAATATGAAAAATATCTTGTAAAATTATTCGTTATAAAGCTTAGAAGTGACAAGTACATTACTTTTAGTGATTTGTTGGTCTTTATTTATTCAGTGCAGTCCGTTTTAGTCTTAGAACTGACCCTTAACTATCAGTTTTTGGAATTTTACTAAAGAATATCAATGGTTTATTAAGCCAAATAAAGTATATTAGATATGAATTATACATTCGTTACGCACTTCTTTCAAAAAATATTCCTGTTTTAATTATAGTTCATATAACTTATTATATTATATCAAAGAATAATAAAAAAAGACACTGTATATATTGATGTGATATCAAGTATGAATATTAGGGTGATCGATCGGCACCAACCTCTTTTGATCTTACTGGCCAGTAGCAAAATCTTAAAGTTTGATATTCTGAGTCGAAATCTGGAATTTTTTAAAAATGGGTAAATATCTAGCGTTTCCACACTCTTATTTTCGATCTGTGTTAAACACTAATAATAAACGTTTGTTTTTTGTTTTCTCTTTTTCATATTTTTTTATAAGAAAAAAAGTATCCGTGATCTAAAAGTCAGTTAGAACAAAATAGAAATGCAAATTCATAATCTAAAAGAAATATTATAATATTGTCTTAGTGACGATCATATATATCTTAGGGGATCGAAATTACCAAGCAATGAATAAGTTTTGTTATGTTGTATAGCGAACGTTGAACACCTTAGTTGTTAAAGAACATTAAAGAAAAAAAAACCTTAATGACACCCCAGAAAAGAAATGGAATGGTAATTTCTTCTTTAAAAAAGGTTTTTTTATAGTCTTTGATTATAAATTGTTTTTAGTTTTATCGAATTACTTGACTTATTTGTTTCATACATATGTTTGTTGTCTTTATATCTGTAAAAAAGTTTTTATTATATGTAGACGTAAAAAAAAAAAGCTACAAAAATTTGTACCTTAATTTTCAAGGAGATTTTAATGACTTAGTTGCAGGCAAATGGAGTTATAACATATCATCTCTCATTTCTTTTGCTACTTTTTATAATTCTTAAGACGAGGATATATTTTTCACTTCATGCCATTTGGTCATGAAAATATTTATTTTTCTTGGGCAAGTTTAATGCTCTATTACATGTTTTTCTTTTATCTTCTACTTCTTTATTGTATTTCTCAAGAGAAGCTCAAAATGGGAGTTTTGTACGTATGTTTGTGTATTTCTTTGTTAGCCAAGAGTGAAAATAGAATACTACAACTGCTAATGTTCTGTGTAAGTAGGGGATACTGGAGATTTATATACATAAAGGCTAGATGTATGTTTACGATGGATATTATCACTGATTATGTTAATGTGGATATGTATTTAGAGTGGAATAGTGGTGGTTGGAAAAAGCTCTCTTATAAAGGTGGAAGTTGAGTCTTAACTCATTGATAGCAAGTCAAAATCATTGAAGATTTCCTTCGGTTCATCAGAAAATATAAAATTACTTGCAAGGTACTTTATATCCAGTGTAAAAAATGAAATAACTTTATAATCAAGTAGGGTCCCAAGTCTTATCTTTTGAGCACAATTTAAGTCTTGAATCTTTGATTATGAGTTCTATATGAGCTTCAAGGGTTTAAAATATGGATTTGATTCGAAATTGAGCCTTACGCCTCGAGTCAAAGCCAAACCTTTGTATTGTAGTAACTATAACACATATTAATTAAGTTGTAATATTATGGATTGGACTAATAATAAGCCGGTTTTAGTTAGTTAAGGATTTATTACTATTTACTATACTGCATAGATACATTATGAAATAGTACAAATATGCATATATTTCAAAACTATGCATACATACAACAAAGAACACAAACACACAAAGAGCTATATATGCTATTACAACAGAAATTGATATTCAGTCCTACTGAATTTTAAAGTTATAATCAATAATTTGTTTTATTTTGTACATTTAATAAATTTAAGAATACTTCATCCTCTTCTTGAATGGCTCATATTAGAGTGATGGGCATTTGTTGATAAGGTAGTATGTGTTCTGTAGCTCTTCTATGCAAATATTGTGCATCCCACTCGTATTTTTTAATTTCTTCAGATAGGCCAAAAATGGCCCATGACCTGTTTGGACTTGACCAAGTAAATTCATTTTTTGATGCAAAAGTTTAACCCCATTTTTTGTTTTGGTTTCTTCAACATATGATGTCTATGTTTAGTTTCTTTGATCTCCTCTGTATCTGTTGCACCAAACTTCGAAAGAAAGTCAACTGGCACCTTCTTTACGTAGCTAGAAGGTGCTCTAATGCAAAGAAGATTTTGACGTTCAGTACCACCCTTTGCAAGACCGTCTGCAAATTCGTTTCCTAAAATATCTGAACAGCCTCTGTACCAATCGGGAATTATGTTTATTTCACATTTTCCGATGTTTCATATTTCTTTGTTCTTCTTGAATCAATTTTTTGTAACCAGATTTAGAAAAGCATCCATGTCCGGTTGAGAGTCTGATCAAATTATTATGTTTTTTGACTGTTTGTCTTGGTTAAGAAGAACTACCACTAAATGTATGATAGTGATGATTTCTGCTTTTGAAGGACCAATGCGTATGAGTCATGCCCAAGAGTGTTATTCTCTGAATGACGATTATTTTCCTTATTCCACCTTTATTTGCAATAATAGTATGCCCTCATAAAGACAACCATAGGTGATTATAGGTCTGAGCATGGCTTTGTAAAGCCAGATAACTATATCTGAGATTAACCCTCACTTTTGCCCTATCACTGCTTTTGCCATGTTCCATATATGGGAAGACTTCATAGCTTTTTGTTTTAGGCGTTTAATCCATGTGATTAGTGACATGTGGAAAGTATTTAGATCTTAACTTATATGCATTTAAACAGACTATAGTACTTGATTTTGATGGTTTGTAGATGAGAACATCTGTTTTCCCTCATTCCAGGACATCTATTATAGCATGCTGCATCCCATTGAAAAAGGTTAAGGTAATGTTTAGCACTTATTAATCTGCAAAACCTTCAACTTGGACTGCACCTTCTTTCAACTCGGGCAAGAGGGTATCCATTATTATATTTAACAACATTGGCGATAAAACTCTTGAGGAGAACCTTGCGTTAGATTGACAAGGATTTGTTTCACCTTTTAATTCATCTGTGACTGTTTGTGTGTTGTAAAGTATTTTATAACAAGATTTGATCTGGTTCTGAACTTTTAAATGGTCCAAAGGAGTTAAATAATTATTTCACTATATTAACTTCCACAAGTCAATGTCAAAGTTGGTTTTTCGCAATTATCTATCACAGGGGATATTGATTATGCAGTCAGGGAAATAAGTTTCTCTTAGTATTTGCAAAAATTAAGCAGCTAATTTTGCGTATCAATTTTCAGTTTTTCTGAATTCAATGTACTCTTCAATTGGTTGCTGAACTTTGATTAGTTATGCAATATCTTTAGAACTTTCAGCTTTACTGCAGAAATGGCTCCATACATCTTTCTTCTCTTTTTTAAATGTTGTGCGATATATATGTTTTTTTTGGTACTTTTCCTGTGTGCACTACAATTACGCATAGGCTTGAGTTTGTATTTAAAGATGGCAAGATGGTTTGTCCACTGGCTTTTGTTGTTTTTCTTGATCAGCAAGGAATGTGACGTTTTTTAATTATAACATCATATATTGGTTCTGCACATTGATTTATCACACTTGCATTGAAAAGTATTTCATAGAGTGACACATTTTCTATGTGACATCTGAATATATTAAAGTTTTTTTTTTTTTCTATTCATTCTTTTCTTGGGTTTAACAAAGAACTACCCAGATAAAACACAACAAAAGTCACTATATTTAAAAGATAATTGATATAATTAAACAAGTAAAATTATGATTATCTGAGTGGTCTGACAAGAAAAATGTAAAATTATAGCAAATTTTAGAACGTGTGTGTCTTTTTTTTTTTTGACTAATAAGTTATATTTTGCATATTGAGAATTGATATACATATACTAAAATAAAACAATTCTAAAATATATACACATTTTATGTTATAGTTTATGGAAATTCAATAGTAACAGTCACATATTTTATGGAAATTTTGATATTATTACAAAATTTATCACCGATAAAAGAAGAAACATATTATTTCAAAATTATTTTTCCCCCTTTGCTCTGCAGTTAAAAAACTTTGTACTGTAGTAATTCTATTTTCTCTCTTTTTTTTCTGTCCTTCTGTTTTTCCTTCTCTTTTCTGATGTCACAGCGCGGGAATCTTGTTCACTTATTATAATTAATAACAGAGGAACTAGCCATACCGAGTCCCTCTGGTATAGAGGATTCCCAGATCCGTCAGTAAGTTTTATACACGGTTCATCATTTTCCTGTAATCTCCGCCTGGGCAGAGATAGCTTCTAGTATCTCCATTCAGTGCAGTACATACTCTAGATAATGATTGCAACTCTGATTACTTTCATAATGAGGTTTTCGGTGATCTTTATCACTTACAGAGAAGAATCTTGTTTGCAAATATTATTCTTATGTCCGAAGAAGGTATGCCGGGTATATTAAAAAATGAGCCTTATCAGCCATCAAGAAAGAGGCAGCAAAAGGAAACCTTAGTCCTGCATTAAGACAGTTCTAAAGTTATTGATCGTATGAGTGATTATGAAGTGTGAAATAATTCTTTAAGCATTGAAGAAGATTCGGATGAAATTTTTGAACTTATTGGACATTACTGGACCGATGAACAGCTGATGATGTCTGTGATCAAGGCAAACTTTATGGTGAGCAGAAGTCTCATCCGCATGATTATGTTTCTCAGGATAATTTAAAAGTTTTCTTTGCTATTCTCATCCTTTTTGCATATAATAAACTGTCAAATATAAGACTTTACTGGACACAAAAGCCTGGTGTCAACAATTCAATGGTTGACAATTCAATAAGAAAAGATGTATCGACCAAATATTACAATGTCTCAATTAGTGGAACAATATGGCCATCGATGAAGATCGACTTTATAAAGTAAGTTCTATCTTTGAACACTTAAATAAAACTGCTAAAATTAAAAAGGCAGAAGAATTTTAAGTGTTAAAGAAAAGAAGGGAGGCACAGAGATAATAAGTTTATACATGAAAAATCTTTTTAATTCCGATTCAAACTATGGGATGCTGCTTAATCTAATGGCGCTATGCTCCATGTTGAACCATTTTCCAGCTCATATAAAAAAGTTCCTCACTATGAGCTGGGTCATGGTCTAATATTGTTATGGAAGTGGTTCAAAAAACAAATCGTGTGGTAGGACAACATGTGATTAGCTACAAATACTTTGGATCTGTTGGCCTTCCGAAAAAATTAGGAAGTGAACAAGTAGTGTGCACCTCTACGTTGTGAGATGATCGTCTTCGAAAAACACCTTTTGAATCCAGGAAGATTATGGATAAGAAATTTCGAGGACACCTGTATGAAGCATTTTGTGGGGGAGTCTGAATCGTGAAGTGGAAAGACATAAGAGTTGTAAACGTTTGTTCTAACAAACTCCTTGCTCATCCAACACAAAAGGCCAAACGGTGCAAATTCCATTCAAACTCCTGTTCCTAACTCCATACAAGCTTATAATAAGTACATGGCGGGATATAGATCTGCTTCATCAACAAGTAGGTGCATATCGCGTAGTAAAGCGATCCAAGAATTCGCAGTGGCTATTATTCTCATGGAGCCTAAATGCACAAGTTGAGAAGAGAACTGTGAGATCTACCTAGATAAGTTTGGGGTTTAGGCAGTACAATGTGCATAAAATTTGAGTCTTTAAATTTAAAAAAATCAAAGAGGATCAAAGATGACTTCATGCCTTGTTATTGTACCTCAGAAGTAATTGAATGGTACCATGACCATAATGAAAGCATTGGATCATAGAAAAATTGAATGGACCAAAGGAGATAAAAAAAAATATATAACTATCGATTTTGTTGATATTCTGTTTAAAAAAAAAGAGCATGGAGGTCTATTAACTTCAGAAAAAAAGATAAATACTTTGAATAATCCTTCTAAAGAATTAAGGCAATTGGAACTCCAGCACCAATGATTGACACATTTGGAAGATGTGATCACTAGACTGGACAGTATACGGTCAAAAAATTCAATAAAGACATAATGAGATACATTCTTATCAACATGTGAAGCAACCAACCCCATCATATTTCTGACTGAGGATGAAATAATGGTTATGTTGAAAAATTATGTTGATAAAGGTGTAGAAGAACCAAAAGCCTGTGAGGATTATTTTTTCTCAAAATTACATTGCAGAAACAAAATGTGACATACATGGTCAACTTCGATGTTTTTTAGAGCTTCACTTAGATGGAAAGACAGATAGGACGCACTAAATAGATCATTTGGTAAAGGTTAATAATGGGAATTATGAGAAGTGGGATACGTCTAATATTAATAATGTACACGATGTTCATGACGGACAAATATACCATTTATCAAGAATCTAGGAGATTGGAAATATACAGGAATAAAGCATCTATATATAAATTTTCATAAAAACGATATTGCTAATATTTTTACCATCGTTCTTTGTTTATGTCTTTGCATGTAAAGAGGGATGTAGTAAGCTTTCATCATAAGTGGGGTGGGCTTATATCCAATAATTATCAACACCGTAATAGTTATATAATTAGATTTGCTTTATAGATACATACCTTATTAGGGGGTGGGCTTCTAATTTTTTATTTTTTTTTGGTGTTGAGGGGGGTGAGCCCCATATGAAGGGATTAACGACACTTTTGTATGTAAACATTAAAATTTTGAATCTTATTTTGTAATTCCTACATAAATTACTAAAATACTGGTAACTTCGGCATCGAAGTATGTCTCAAAATTGAGTTCTAAAATGGTAATTTTTGCCAAATTTATGTACTAATATTGAAGTTAAGCATTTCAAATGTATTTTAAAGCATTCTACGTCAAAAAGTAATCAGAAAAAGTGTTTAGATAGCGTGTTTATTCATTATAGAAGCTGAGATGTAGATACAACTTTATCAATAGTAAAAAAAGGTATACGATCACATGAAATGGGCTTGCTTAACTTGTTTTTAAGGCCTATACATTTTTTTGCCATAACATGATTAGATAGGCTATTTGGAAGATAAAAAATTGATCTTTAATTAAAATCTACAAATGTACAAAATTACACTAATTAAATTAGAAATATATTTTTTTGAAGGGGAAGAGTTGGCATAATAATTTTTGGAGATGTCACAGTCTTCATTTCTCAATTTGGCAATCGCTGTAACTTTTAGTCTTCCTTCTTGGTTAAAATTTTATAAAATAGATGATAAACCTCTTTCAGTTACAATATATATCATAATTTCATCTGGCAGGTGTTCGATTTTTTTAACTATTCTTAGAAATATTAATAAAAATAAATAATATGCAATATTAGAAGTGAATAACTTTTTTTTTGTTCAATATAAATGATCAATCAAATTAAAAAAAAGTTTCCTTCCATAAACCCAATCCAGTATTTCAACTGGTGAAAGTATCTATTTTTATCCATGCCCAATGGTGTATGGAATGGTCAAATTCATCAATTCGTAAAAAAAAAATTGAAAAGCTTAATCAAGTCATTATTATACTATCTATAGATTCAAAAACAATTGGAGTTGTGTTTGTAGAATGTCTGAATCAACATGGTTGAGTAAGTCTGTTTTCTCTCAGAGGAATGGGGATAAGTACCGTCATAACTCATTAAAGAGAAAATCAGCAGATGAAAATTATGAGAACCAGCCTGGATTTATTATCCAAAACTCAGATTGAACGAGAAAATCACAATCATTAGAATTATAATTTGAATAAAACAATTAAACGTCCATTACTTGTATCATGTTAATATAACTTACTGGCTTATGAGAAATTGAGGCAATGTTTCATAAGAATATCCTGCAAGATGATCTCTTCACACCCAAAAACTGCTGAGAAACCCAGGTTTAAATTTAAGTATTAAGTTTATCTCAAAATAATGAAGATATACAAAGTTTTCTTCCATCATTTGTGTTTAATATTTTTGTATGTTACTTACCTAGTGACTGGTAGTATGAAATATTACATTATGATGTAATAAGAAACTTTGCCGTAGCGTTGTCTATCTTTTCAGATAGCAGTGTTTCTCTTGCTTTGAATGTGTATATTCTATCATTATCCCATACTACTTTGTACTACTAGTAAAATATTAGAGCGTTTAAAATTAAAAAATCTTGAGGGCATTTTTCTTTTTATTGAAGAAAAAGAAGAAAAAAAAAGATTTCTAAGATGCCAACGGCATTTCGTTTTCTCCTTCCCTTTTGAGTAGTTCCTTCTTCTGCAACTACTTTTTCATTTCTCCAAGAGTTGTTTTTTTCTTCTTCATCAATGGAAAAATATGTGGCATTTATTTTTTCATTTTTGAAAAGAAATAAATAAATATATAATAACTTTTGTTAAGCAAAACAAATATAAAATGCAAAGAAGGAAAATAAAACAGAGTAAATCTCTTATTTCATAAATAATAAAATAAACTCCGTACAATACATATATAATATTCAAATGATTTTTTTCTCTTATTTTGCTACTTGTTTCCCCAAAGCAAATGTATGTATTCAAAATGAGAAAATACACATTAAAAATTCATAGAGTAAAAATATACTTAGCATATACTTTTCAATTTTTTGAACTTCTTAGAAAATAAGATATTTTATAGTTGTAATAGGAAAAGTTTATTTTCTACTCTTCTCTCATCCCCTTCATACCTCTTTTTTTCTACAATTAACTCATTATACACTACAATTTTCTATTATTAACATCAATCAAAACACATGAATTACTTTGTATCAAAAATAAATTATACATAATATATACGATTTTCTAATTGGTCAAAATGTGTGATGTTATAGGAATGAGGGATTAAGTGAGTTTGTTTAAACCTTCAAAAAATAACTGAATGAAATTTGTGTACAGTATTTTCTGTATATTTGGGTAAGTATTAACTTATTTAGATCATTAATATTTATTATATGTCGATATTGACGGAGCAAATAGGGGTTAAAGATTTGGGTATTGTGAGATATGCACATGACATTTGTTTTTAAACCATTCATATTTCCTTTAATTGGTCACCAATTAAAGGAAATTTATTACTCTTTAAGAAATTTGGGCTAAATTTAAGTACTTCCAATATTATTCAAATGCTATTTAAGACATATGTTTATACAATTAAAATCCCCATTAAGTTCAGTAGTTGCTATCCCCCATTGTCATAACAAAAGTTTTAATGAGGAAAATGTGAATGTACTCATACTTTCTATATTAGTCGACCGATTATTGAAATTCAAAATTGAGGAAATTGATTTGAAATTAAAAATTAGTTCTTATTAAAGAATTTTTTTTTCAAACAAGTGCTTCTATAAATAAAATAATCTCCATATAAAAGTCATATCTTATTGTTATTTTATGGTGTTGTATTTTGCATCGATGAATGAACAGCTATAAATATTTGCAGAGAATCCCCGGATCTAATAAATTTTTGGGATTATAAACCTTCCAGAGAATCTAAATTATTATCGAGCCATATCTTACTACGTTAGATGTATTATTTCATACAACCATTAATCTAAAAAGAAACAAAGAAAGAAGGCTTCAAATCAATTTATAGCACTGAGCAAATCCTTCCTGACAATTGAGTTATTATTAAGTAATTATTGGGAATTGTTCACATCATACAAGGAAGTAATTCAACTAATCAACGTTCAGACCACTTATTAAAGGAAAAGAGTCTACATCAGACATTGAGGACCGCTTTTTTAAGAACTCAAATCACCAATTGTTAGACAGAGTTTCTGACACTTTTGGGATTTTTTTTTTTTTGTTTCAGTAATGTTTTGTAGAATTCCAAATTCTTTTAAATGTATTCATTGTATGTAAATAATGTTTGGCATATGTTCTTTTTCAGTCGAGCTTACCATGAAAATCACTACATTTAAGAGTAAAACCCGCATAAATTTAACTTAAAGAAAATAACTTAGATAATTTGCTAAATACATAATTATGTTTCCTTAAGGTGGGAGTGAAAATAATATCCATAGAAAATGACATCTTGCGGGGGGAAAGGTATTATTGTAACCAAGGAAATAATTTTATCAAAATTACATGCGTATTTTGACATTTTGTTTAATATCTTTGGTTTTCCTCACGGTATGTTACCTCAGCAACACAAAAATTTACACTGTACTTTGTTGTCAGCTATCGAGTTTTCTACTTATTTCCTCCTTATAAGTGTTCTGGATATTGATCAGTTGAATTATTACTTGTTAAGCTATAATGAACATTTCCTACCAATTAATTATTATGGAATAGTAATTACATCTTTGGGAAAAAATGGTATTTTTGCTAAATATTGGTATCAAGCATTTTTCCTTAAGTTTCTTATTGGAGGAAATGTTGCAATATACCATAAAGGTAACAATGTGTTATTAACATAACCAAACATAAACATGGACTTAATTAGGATTTATGAGCATTTTAGCTACAGAAGTAAATACATATGTCTCATATTAAGTTTTATTATGATTCAAGACATGGTACAAACCAGTTAATCAATATTCCTTATTTGGTACGCGACAGGAGAGGTAGTTTTTGTAAAAAAGAAATGGTTATCTTAAAAATTTTATGATAATCAATGCTTTGTATAATATTTTGTCTAAAATCAACATATTTTAAAAGTTAAGAATAGTAGTGATATATGGAGATCCAAATATTTTCGGAAGTGATAAACAATGGAAAAAGTATTAAATCCACTCCTCTGAACAGAATAAGATATCAATCCGTCATCATTATTTTTTTATTTTCTACACAATATATTATAAGGATATTTCTGTCTCTGGGGTGTATAAACACCCCAGGGAAGTCAAAGAGGAATAATAATATAAATCATTTTTTGTATGAATCAAAGTGAAAGTCACAAATATAATTAATCATCATCAGCCCATCATTTACATCTCTAGTTCCTTCTTTCCATTCCAAATGTCGTGCAAGTAAATACAGCCTATTCTTGAGTTTTCTTTGCGTGTGTGAACAACAAAACTTTTTAATCATATTTAGTAGAAAAGGGGCTTAGGTAAAGATTTTTCTTTTTTTCCTACATGTCATTCAATCATACATAATAAGCATATTTAATGATGAAAAACAATACTGAAAATGGAAATTATGTTTTTGTTTGAATGCTGGTATAAGCATACATAAAAATTAAGGCAGGTACGTATAATAATCTACAATGTGGTTAATTTAGCAAATAATTCTTTTTTTTCTTAATATACGAATACCTACAACTGTTCTTTGTTTTTGTTTTGTTTTTTAACTTTTTTTCCAAAAAAAACTTTACTAATTGAAAATATACATATACTTATTTTTGACACACTAAAATTTTTGTGAAAAATAATAAATAAAAAAGATTATAATCATGTTTTCTTTGAATTTTTAATGCATTTGAAAGCTTCCAATTTGGAAAAGGAAAAAAAGGAAAAGAAAATGGAATGATTATTGCGATTATAAACAATTTTTTAATATATAAAAAAAAACTTTGTTGAGATGAAAAGTTTGCAAAATGAAAGAAAAAATCCAAAAGGTTTCATCCTAATTTTCAATTATCTTATCTATTTGCTTTCAAATTCTTTTACAAATATATTAAATTGTAAATATTTAGTTACTTACTTACTATTTTTTGTGTTGAAAGGGCTTTGATGTTGTTGTTAAAATAAATGTTTGTAACTTGATTGACGTGTTATTCATGTTTTTACGCGTTTAAGGAATATTAGACATGCAATATTCAAAAACTAATAATTTGGTATTTTATTTTTATAATTCGTCAATAACTAGTGTTGTCATTATCAAAATTTTTGCACCGGTTCTGTTTTTTCAAAATAAAAAATCAATATTTTATGGGCTAAAAATATTGTTAAAGGCAATTTCCATTCACTTATAGGGACATAATTTAAATTTGGACTAACAAAGAGGTTTTTGACCTTTCTTAAATTCTTTTCTAAAATAAAGGGTAATAAATAAATACAAATGTATAATAATTTGGTAAGTATTTATGTCATCAGCTGGCCAATATTTGTATACTGGAGTGTTGCTTCACATACAAGTTTCAACACTTTTTATGATACTATATATCAGGATTCCAATACAATTGTACTGAAAAACATTCTATATAAAGTAAAAAATATACTCAAAAAAAGTTACTAGCACAAAATACCAGTTTCAAAATAATTTTTTTCCAATTAAATCAAATTTTTGATTTTAATTTTGTAGTATTTTTTCTTTGTGTATCCTTATGTAAATGTGAGCCAATTTTAAGTAAGAAATTAAATACAAAATATAAATTAAAATGAACTTATTTACTATAGAAATGTAACGTTATTTTTTAACGTGTGTCTATTTTGTAAGTAAAACGATCCACTTAAGAGAAAAAACATATATGCCAAAAAAAATATCAATTTTTATGGGTTTGTTAGTGAATAAATAACACTTCGCTTTTTTATTTGTTTGAGAAAACTTATTTATTATATGTATGGGGCTAATAAAATTAATTGATATTTCATCTATGAATGAATATTTGCTTGAAGGTAAAGTTTCAAGCAGAAAAAGGCTAATATCACTCAAAGTTGTAAGTAGATTTTTTTTAATCCACGAAAAATAATTATATGTATTGCATCGAAGGGGTTAATTTGGAATTTAAAATCGGTCCTATCCCTCTTGTATACCCTGGAAAACAATATCAAATTTAAGAGTACTCCCAATAATATATCCTTTTCAATAATATTTTAAAAATGTTTCCTTGTTTAATAATAGAATTAGTTTAATAAAGCTTTAAGTATATTTTAATGGAATCATTAGATATTAAAATATTAGATATGAGTAATTAAGGATGATGGTATTATTGTGTATCTAGGACGATTTTATTTAACAAAGATTATGGGAGGGTTTTTAGGTCAAATTTAAGTAGCACGTCTAGTTTTTTATCCAATCAAACCTGGACTCTCAAAAGGGAAACATTTTTTGTAAATAACATAGGATAGTTATTCTTTTCTATGTGTTTTGTAACTTTTAATTATTATTTAAATTTGATTGATAATTTTATCAGTATATTTTTTTTTTTTCATAAACAACATTTATTTCAAAGATTTTGAGATACTGGAAAAATCTTATAGAATGATACAATAGCGTCATAAAAACATATAAAACACAAACAAATATCCATCAAAATCTTCAAGACCGAAGTTTAATTGTATTTAAAATTCTAATATTGTTTCTTAAAATATTTATCACGCCTTTGTTAATCTTGGAGCTGGAAGCTTTCAATGCAGAATTGAATTAAAACTGGGCACTCCCACATAAAATTTGGAGCTGTCTTCTTTTCTGAATTGCAGAAATAGCAATTAGGGTTATCTGATAGGGATCCGGATACCTCCAGTGTTCTTGTCACTACTCGATACGTGAACCATTTCTCAGGTGGAGGAAGGAGATGATTTACGTAGCCCATACAAAGCTGAGTAGTGGAGACAACAACGCTCCTACAATTTAATACCAACTTTACCACATCCAATGACGACTTTAACCATAATCTTCGAATCAATTCCACATTCATTGTTTTTACCTGACTCCTGAATGAGATATCATTTAAACAAGGTAGTCTGAAATGGTTTTTCCTCTGTAACCACGTAAGCCTTTTAAAATTCAATGTAGCCAGAAGATTGTGATGTAATCTCTCCATGACTCCAAGAACTTCCACTCCATTACTCAGAAGTGAATAATATATCTATACTGCTTCTAATCTCTAATTTATAAAAATCATTACAAAAAATAAAATACAATTTATCAATGTCCCGATATAAGTAATATGGGTTTTTTCTTTGGACCCTGAGAAACCGTTTTCTCGGGAATTCTTAGTAATTTACGACTACAAAAAATCCCAGATTTAATTATTCCATAATATAGACTTCATTTCATCATATAAATATAATTCATCAAAAATTAGCTTGATCATCATTTTATATTTAGTTATTTTTTGCAAACCGAATGAGGTTACAAAATTCTAAAAACCAGGATTGATAGCTTCAAAAAAAAAAGTGACATTATAAATACAAACTTAAATTGTATTATTATTATTTTTTTAATTATTAATACTTAAATTTCACAGTATTTATTATTTACATATGGGATCCTGCTCTATCGGGTACATGGATAAAAAACTGATAAACACAAAGTCTGTACAAATAAATACGTATATGACTTACTCTCAATATGATAAAGGAAAGCCACATTGAAATATTTTTTTTTCTACGTTTCTATTTATATATGAAATGTTATATAAAGTTGTTATATGAAAAGGGCATATATATGTACATAGATAGATTCGTAGAACTGTATACATTCTAGCTTATTTTAACTTTTATTTGTGTTGTTTGAAAGAAGAACAAAATAAACCAAAATATGCATAAGGGTGGATGTTCTATTATACAAATTAGAAAAAGATTGTTTTTATTCTTTTTCATTACCTTCATATGTATATAGTCATGTACGTACAATGTAAATACAAAATAGTTTTGTTTTTGTATCATATTTCTGTTTCAAAGTAGTATCACAAGGAATCATATTTTTAATATGAAGATCGTAAATCGTGGAGTTTTTGATAACGAACAAATAGGGTAAACTTTTGCAAGAAGGAAAAGGAGAACAGCATTGAGGCTCTATAACAGAGTTATTTATTGATATATCTTCCCATTTTTCAAAATTATTCCCTTTGGCTACTAACATGGCTTTAAACATGGGACTTTAGGTGCTGCAACACTTCTTGATTAAGTCATAGAACATGGCTGTTCACTACTTCTCGATAGAGGCCTTGACGTCATCCAAATTTTTATGAATCGTAGCGCAGCCTCTCTTCTTCGACTAAACATTAAATTGCATAGTCAAAGGATGAACAGTCTTGGAAGAAGGGTTCCCTATCCTTGTTTGCTGTTGAAAGCAGTTGCCAATGTGCTCCAACAAAAGAAGCCTTCCCTGAATCCTTCACATACCTCATATCACTGACATTGACAGTCTTCGTATGCTGTCTCATTGACATGGACAGACTATGGCGGATTGCAGTGTCCACTTTCTCCATTAATCCGATTATCAGGCGTCTACCGCTTCCAGGGGACCTCTCAAGGCTCTGAACTCTAAACTGAAGTCATCTTTTTTTTTTTATCTTGTAAAAAAGACTTTGACTAGGCTCTACGACCTTCATGATCTACTACAAACTTACTTTGGCGTGGAGCAAATCAAACACCCTTTCCCTTTTGTCTCCGTACTGGCAACTGTTGATTTTTGAAATTATAATTTTTTAATCTATGGAATAGTCCCTACTTTTAAATACGTTGTCTAGTTTTTTTTTAATATTCATCCTAACATAATTTAGTTGATTTCAAGTCAAGTCCACGATCTTACCTAACAAACTGTACATACGTACCAGGTACAGTAAAAAAATAACATTTACTGAAACATGATTTGGGAACAAGACTTAAAAGACTATACTTCATTTTTCCAGTTATATAAATTAAATGTATAATTTAACAAAGTCTATCAAATTAAGAAACAACAAGGTTATTTCTAATAAATAGAAAATAGTTTTCGAATTTGATAAGAAAAATTTAAATCCGCCCGCTTTTGGAAATAAACAAAAAAACCATTAGGAGTGTTTAGACAGTTGAGGGTGCACCGATCTACTATTAATAATATTACAAATAATGATCAAAAGAAGTGGTAATTAGGCTATGGATATAATTGATCTTAAAACCCCACTCATCTGGTTCATTTGTAGTTATCGACTAGACGTGACCAGATATATTGGTTCAACATCTGAAAACCGATATACACGATAAAGTATTCAATAAATCCATTGTTCTTTGGAATTTTCGATGTTTGCGTTGATTTTTTATATGATCCAATAAGAAAAATGTAACGAATGAGCTAAAATCAACTTAATTTAAAAATGACTTAAATTTAAAGAATTAATCTGCTATGACATATGTACTTCTTAAAAAGTATGAGATACAATGTTTACCTACCTGGTCATTACACTAGGTAAACACTCAAAGATAAGATTTTTTTGATTACCAATGCTTGTCAAGTTTGTTTTTGAATAAAAATTGTTCTCTTTTTTTTTCAACGATTATCTTGTTGAAATTACAAAAACTGGATCAAATTGATGAATCTGTACCATATAACTCTAATATTTTTTATTCAAATAAATGAGGTGTTCATGAGTTAGCCATTTGTTGAAGAAAAATATTAAGCAACATTTGCGAAAACAAGATGGCTGACCAAAATTATTTTATTATAACTCAAAAACATTGAAATGCTTATTATTCATATTTAGTTTTTTTTTAAATATTATATCCTTTTAAAAATGTGTTGGCAAATGATACAAAATAAATATTTCATGGATATGGGTACATCTAGTCATTTGTAAAATATCATAAAAAAATATTATGATAACAGCCTTGTTTAATTTATTATCAACTCAATTTGACTGACAAAATTTATGAATGTATTAAAAGCTAATTTTAATACATAGGATAAAACGAATATGTTAATAAATTTAATCATAATCATAGTTAAGTTTTTGTATTTTTGTTAAATAATAATAATATGCAAAATATATATTCTTAAAGTATCATGTGCCAAGTGTCAAAAAAAAAAATATTTGCACCCGGTATTATTAGTAAGTTCAATTTATTATATTGTTTAAACCAAAAGAAAAGAATATTATAATTCTAAAACATATATTTGTAAATTTTCTGTACCAACTATAAGTAATCAAAATGTAATTTATGATAAAAAGTTGAAGTTCCCAAAAGGATTTAAATAATAGATGCAAATGAAAGTTTTAAGAAAGATAACTAACTTATTTTTACATAATAGGTACATACTAGTACATATGTATGTATGTATGTATGTACATGAATATACATATATATATGTTCCTATAGATATTTGAAGCATAAACTTTTTTATTTTAAAATTGCATTTAATGTAATTAATGAACAGTAAAAACCTTGTTAATTGAGCTGTGCAGAAATATATATTTCTTCAAAGAAGACAAAAAGTTTAATGAAACTAGATTAAAATTTAAGTTAGAAATTGAATTTAAAAACTGTATGAAGCTATGTTTGGAAATCCTTTATTTGAAATAATCAAAACAAATGTCAACTTAACAAAGGAGTATATTCAGTAGTATTCT
Source organism: Lepeophtheirus salmonis (assembly GCF_016086655.4). Classification (NCBI taxonomy): domain Eukaryota; kingdom Metazoa; phylum Arthropoda; class Copepoda; order Siphonostomatoida; family Caligidae; genus Lepeophtheirus; species Lepeophtheirus salmonis. Next base: position 13,041,687 of record NC_052131.2, on the reverse strand, counting down.
TTCCCCTTGATAGTAGGTAGACAAATTGTAATAAAAGCCGAATCTGGTGGCTTTATGGTTCATATGTTCTTATTTTTTAAATCAATGACTTTACAATTTGAATTAAATTTATTTTAAAGAATGCTTAAGTTATTATGTTTGATTGTTCCGTAATTTTATTAATACAGTAAGCATAGGCTATTATTATTATTTTATTTTTTGTCTCAATCACCAAAGTGTCCATGAGCAATCTGCAAATTCAGTTATTATGCAATTTTATGTAATATTTTTGGGTAATTATACAAAAAATGTTTTAGACAAAAATGTTGACCTAGTAGAATCCCTTGTTCTTGGGTTATATATTCTGTATGTGACAATGTACTTGATAATTTATATTTTATCTTGGAACCTTTTATCTTGTTCTGTTCTTCCATAAATCTTTGCCCAAAAATGATTTTTAAAATTCTCATGAACGTCAAGTGTTCTCTTTTTTTAAGCTTGGAATCTTGAATATTAGGCAGGGGTTAAATACTATCTGACCTAAATTGGCAAAGTTATAAAAACCGGCCCTCTAAGACGACCTAGTACTTAAAGCTGAGAGTACATATGTTTTGAAGAGGGCTACAAGAGAGTCAAATCCTACCACTGAGCTTGTTAGTTTATAGGTAAGGATGTGAAAATATAGAAAAAAGTAACAGTTTTAAGATTTAATTTAAAAAGTGTTTTTTTTTTTTTTTTAATTACCATTTATTTCGGTACAACTTTAACAAAATAAAAACATGAGTTACCTAAAAAATAGTCAATAATCCTTAATAAATACGTGGCGATAAAAAAATCATATAAAAACAACCAAATGAAAAACTAAAAGCTTAATATATTTTTTAAGCAAGGATTAACAATTTTAATATAGACTTAAACAATGTTTTATGTAGAACTTTTGTGGGGTCATATATTTCTATCAGTCAACACATGTAATATTATACTTTCGTTATAACGATATGATGTAGGATGACTAATAATGAACCAATTTGCAGGCAAGATCTGAGGGCAATAATCATATCAGCATGTCCGAGATTTGCTGCTTATTCTCTTAAATTCCTAACATGGTAGGTAGCTCCTTGGACTAATACGATATCGAATATTCAATTCGCTTCGTTATCATTCAACGTTGAGGAGAATCGTCCTGCAATACGAACTTTTCATCAAGAAAGTGAAGTTCTAGATTGGAGTTGTATTTTAATTTAACTTTGTTGTTGTTACATTAATTTATCAGTGTTTAATTTTATTTAGTTAATTGATTTATTTCAGTTTTTATTAGGTCTTTTGTTAGGTAGTATAATTTTAAACTATTATTTGTATTTATGTTTTTAGCAACACAATTTTTCCTAAATTTATGTATTTTATTTTTGAATTTATTTTGTGCATATAACAAGAATATAAATAAAGACCATTCAAAAAAAGTAATGTTGACTTTTATTATATCAAAAAAATATTCATTACAGAAAGAATATTATGTATTATTCAATATATGATCGGGTTATTACTACATACATTAATAGGTAGACCCAATAAATAATTGCTTGTATGAGTGACCGACAGATTCGAGGTCAATTAAGACTTAAGCCCGAAAAACTCCGGAAATAAATAACTTACTGACTTTTACTGAGTACGTACAATGTCTTGGATTGTATCTTTATTTTAGATCTTACCTACTGTAAAGCCAGCCCTTTTCATGATAATCAATCAAAATAAATTGGTATTTTTGGCTAAAATGAAGCATTACTATATCTCATTTTTGTAAGTTGCAATTTATTTTGAAGTTTCTTTAATTCCAATCATATATCCATATATTCGAGTAATATATATTATATTTATTAATATTTAATGTAATTAAATTATAATATTTAGTTAAACAATTATTCATTGTTTGAAATAGATACATATTTACGAAATTATACTTTCCTAAATACGATAAACATCATTTAATGAAAAATATACAATCAACTTTTGCCTCAAAAGATGATATACGTTCCCTTGATGCAAGTTTTCTAAATATATATTTTCACGTCGTTTGAAAATTTTGATGATGCTTCTGTCACGTTTTTAAATACTCTTTCTACAACATGGGTGATCAATGGATGTTTTTGGAGACCTTGATTTTTGATATATAATCAATTTGCATATCCCATTAAGATTTTGTAATGGTGTAGGATTTGGGGATTTAGTCCCCTCCACTTTGCCACATTCAACAATTTTATAATATTCACTACAATTGAAATTGAACCAAGGTATTTCAAACAATCTAAGACAAGATTAGAAAGGAAAAGCTCGTAAAGACCGAACTTTCTTTCATTTAGTTTTTTGAATCTCTCTATCATACTGAATAGATTTGTCTTGTATAACTGGTTGAACAATTTTTTCAATTCTTTCTTCTTGCTGTTATAAATTTCATAGCTTTAAATATGTATTTCCCCATTCTTTTAAATATTTTTTATAAAAAAAGGATTTCCTCAATTCACATAAAGACATAAAATCTTATGAGAAGTAGTAAGCCATCTTGCATTATTTATATTTCATGGATTTTTAAAAGCAATATCATTGAAGACATGCTCTTCCAATACAGGATATTTAATATAGGTATACATAGAGAGACATATAAATAGACTATAATACGTCTTAATATACTAGATAACAACAAATAAACAAGTAAACCCAGAAATAACTCATTTCAACTTTTTTTTTTCTTTACATTTTGTTTGAGTTATAAAAATCTCTAGAACAAAGTTTTGTTGTACACACGGACCAGTGATAAGACTAGTATAAATTATGACCTAAATGCGTGTGATATTTTTTTATAATTAGTAATATTGAAAGTTTTCTTATTTTGGTTAATTTGTTTTTGTAACACAAATAATAAATTTAATAAAATCAATACAAGTATGTTTTTAACACTCTTTATGTCAAACTGAAATACAATTAAAATAAAAAAACTTACGGGCTTAGTATGTTTTTAACACTCTTTATGTCAAACTGAAATACAATTAAAATAAAAAAACTTAGGGGCTTATGAATGTACCTATAGTTTCATTCTCGTCACATCGCTCTTGTCAATTGCATACGAACATTTATGTCCTATTAAATTAAGACCATAGCAAAAATTAGGTTTCAAACTCCTACTGTGCTATATAAGGTGATAGCAAAAACTATTTATATTTCAATAAGAAAAGATTTGTATACGAATTTATAATATAAATATACTCTTCCAATACTTATACAGGTTTATATAATAAATTAATGGTATTTTTTTTTTTAAGACAAACAATCTCTGCTCCATTTTGTGGCTATCAACGTTTATAAATTTTAACATACAGATCATGGAATCTCTATTACTAATATACGAAAGAAAAAGATGTAATATTAATGTATAATTAACGCCAAAAAGACTAAGGAGACTTTGATTTTTTCAACACTAAGGTTTTAGTAACAAGTAACTGTATATATGAAGTACTATTTTTTTCTGTTTTAGTACTGCTTCTTTTTTACCTATAAAAATAAAATAAATGTACCAGTGCTGGTAGAGGACAAGTGAGGTAAGGAAAATTATTGCAACATCTGAAAAAAGGATATAGAGCTTTGCAGTAAGGAAAGAATGGGAGTAAATTTATTAGAGTATAAATGTTGGTTACTTTTTTGTTTCTTACAAGGCTACCGTTTTCGGCAGCTTCTTTTTGTGGCTATAAATGTTTGGGTTTTTTTTTTCAATTAATTCATTCCCTATTAATTATTAATATACTAAAAAGGCAAATCAAAGTGGATTAAAATAACATGAATAAAGTAAAATATTTGGCTGTGCAATAGATTGGTACTATTTTTGGGGTTTTTTTTCGAAATGTTAGGCAGACATAGTAAAATAAAATCCATTTGACAATAAAAAAATGACAAAACATATATATTTAGTAATCTCTTGTTTAGGGGTTGCACTAGGAATGGATTAATTGAATATGACCCTTATGGCATCCACCTAGCATTGTGTACTATTACGGCTAAATTGTATTCTTTCTAGCGTAGGACTATCCAAGAAATCTGAAGTAATATAACCAATCCTATAATTACATATGTATGTATACCATCAACAACTATATATTGTGCATCTCGTATAATGACAAGAATCAAACGCTTTTCCAAAAAAGCCTAGATCTGATGTAATACACAGAGTGGGGAAAAGTAGGCCGTACGCCCAGTGCGACAATAATTTAACACAGCGAAATAAGTCAATCATACCAACTGATATATATCTATTATGTACTCTAACACTATCATCGTCATATTATTTCCCTATAATTTTAAAAAATGAATTAAATATACGTACGTATATATTATTTCAAAATATTAAAATCCTACATAGTATTTTATTCGATACTGTATTATAGTTTTGCTCAGCTTTATTTGATTAAAAGTGCAGCTATGCATTTGTATTTTTATATGATAGGTAAAAAATGAATACAAATATTTAAATGGGCAATATATATTCACGACAAGTCATCAAGAAGATATTGCATTCCTGTCATTTAAGAAACCGAGCATAAGTGTGTTACTAGTTATTACTTTGTTTATTTATCAAAAAGAATACATTGTGAAATAGCCATGGAGTATCAAATGAAATGAGGGGATCGACGACAAAGAACAAAATACACTGGGTATTTTTATATTAGCAAGGTCACGACGGGTTATATGCCATTTTTTTTTAAATAATCACTATATAAAAGGTAGTGAAAAATTTTTTATACTTCAAAAATATTTTTTATTATTAAATGTCTTATTTGGAATAATATTGACTTTTCTTAGTTTAAAATTATATTAAAAATACAAATTTGGAAATTTAATGGACCGATGAAATCTTTAGTTTTTTTAATCTCAAAATTTATTTTTCTTCACTTTTAATCATAAAGAACCTTTTTTGGACTATGCCCTTATAATATTTCGTAACAAAATAAAATAATAATTAGTCTTATGTACAACCAAGCTTTTCATTTAGTTATTTAAAATATATATACATATCTTTTATAAGACTTTCTATCACCTCCTTTTAGTTTCTTAAGGAATTATAATTAATATAGAAACTTAACATATTTAATGTTGTTTACTTTTCAATATTTTGCATTAATTTAAATATAAATATTTATAAATAATCGACTTTTCAAGTCAATTCAAATATAAAGATTATGAGCAAATATAATATAATATTTATACATTATAATTTTATAAAGTAATATTTTATCATATATAAATATATGTTTAAAGAAAAATATATATGTAGATATATATTTAATGAATCAATGTAAATAAGAAAAATTTAAATGTGAATAAAAATACAAACATACTACCATTTATGTAAATTCATATATACTTATCTGTATATATAAAAGAGAATGTGTGTCTGTGTATGTCTTTTATTTGTGCCCACACTGTTGGACCTAGGAGGCAGAAATTTAGCATTGGTCCCTCTTTTGAGCCTAGCCAGTCTAAAATGGGGGTGGCATGTTTTCTTCTTTTTTTTGGGAGGGGGGAGGGGTCATATAAAGGGGACTACTGCTGTATACCATTACCGTTTATTGCAGCTCAAGGAGACTAAATATGGGGTTGAATTATAATTCAAAAAATGATTGGCATTTCAAAAAAAAACTATACGCAAGGATACATTTTCTAAATTTATTTAAAATAAAATAAAAATAAGGCCATATAACGCAATCAGTCAAAATTGCCATTTCATTTTCTTTTCAGATGAAAAAAGATTAATTTTAAATGAAATGTTTGAATTGTAAATTAAATAAAGTTTGTATAAATTTGTTTGCATATATATCTTTACAATTTCAAAATATTATTTTTCCAACTTTTTTTGCAATTTTCTTCACGAGCTTCGATTTTGGAAATTTTTGAAGAAAACAAAATATGAACTTCTCATCTAGACAATTTTTTGATAAATTTATGTTGGGGTGTTATTTGAAGTTTATTAGAAAATTTTTTTTTTTTTTTACATTCATAATAATAATACTTAGGTTATAAAAACAGATAATAAGAGTAAGGGAGAGGGAAGATACATGTAACAAAAAAAAAATATTATTTATTTTTAAATTGTGATAAGTTTCACTATTGAAGAGATAATTCAACACCCTGTCAACATGACTTCGAAGTTACCTTAGACAGACAATTCCATTTTTTTTTATGTAGTGTAATAATTAATAGGCATTTATTTGTATTTTTGAAACCTACCAAAAGTAAGATACTTGATACACCAGGAAGAGACATGATAGAAGGTTGGAGGAGACATTTTACAGCAGGAAAAAACATGTAAAAGTACCATTTGTTATATTCAAGCAGCATTTATTTAACTTTTTATTACCGTTTGTCAATATAAAGTAAATAATTATAATTACATATATAAAATAAACAAATAAAAAAAGTTCAGAAATAAAGCATAGTTTATAATAAAATTAAAAAGAATATTTATTTTTTGACTGTTTACTGTGATTGACAAATAAACTATACCATGAAATAACACAAATAACATAATTAAATATAAATATATATTACAAATATATGTATATAATAAAAATAGGGTGTAACAAATCTCCTTCATAGTGTTGGAATAAAAACAAATAATGTGAAATAAATATTTAAACTTATAATAAATTAAAAGCATGTTAATTAACTGAACAACATACTCGACCATGAAATTTAATAAAATTAAATTAAATATTATGTTTTATAATATAAATATATATCTAAAAAAACATACCTAAATTGTTTACTGATTGTGACAAACTTTAAGAATTAGGGAACCCGGGTTTTATGTTGAATTCATAAACAAAGGAAGACGTTCAATTTTATAAGAACAAGGTGGTTAGATAACTTCCATTTTAAAGTTATTAGTAGTGTAACATGTCTCCTTTGTAACAAGTATCCTCACTCTCCCCTATATATTTTTTTTGGGGGTGGAGGGTGTTTTTTTGATGAGATTTTGTGAATTACCTCACTTAGTCGGATTAACATCGTGTAAAAAATCCAAAAAAATTAGAATTATAATGAAATTTTTTTACAAAAAAAAAATTTAATAAAAAATGTTAATATCCGTAAATTTGTTAAGTTAACAAAAAAATTAATATTCAAAATTTAATTTTAGAATTTTTCTTCCACAAAATTTAATTTTTGTGAATATATGTGAACTTTTGAAAAAAAAAACCAAAAAAATTGACTTTTTCTGAATTTGTGTGAGTTTTTGAATTTCTTGGGAAAAAATTTCCTATAATAAATATTTTTTAAACATTAAATTTCATAATTTTTTTTCCAAAATATTTCAATTTATGATTTTTTTTTTAAATTCAAAACCAAACCCCTCCCGAATGCCGAAGCTTCGTCTCATGAGAGCAACTCCAATGCCGATAACTCATCTACGGGAACAAATAAGAGACCTAGGGTAGGTAGCAATTAATTATATTTAAGAGAAAGGGAAGATCCTCACATAACCCTATAGACCTATATAACATAGACCCCTATTGATATCATCATTGAGGCAGTCACACTCTTGGAAAACTACATTGAAAGACATATCGCATTCACTTCTTTACTAAATTGAACCTTATAAAGGACAAAAGTAATTATAATCTTTATATTTACCTTCGTAAATTCTTGATTATGTTTCTAAACACCCTGATATACATATAGTAAAAGTACTTGGTCTTGAAATCAAAATGATTTTTAACTAATATTAGGGTTAATTCTTCAGGTCAAAATTTTTGATGTGTGATTTACTCGTTAGTCAGAGCAAAAAGAGCAAAAATTGGACGATAAATGGTGATAAAGATTATCCAGAAAATCAATTGATTCTCTGCAAGAGCAAATAAGGGAAGTATTTCGATAAGGTACATGTATGTGAACATAAGAATTTGATATTGATATTAATCAAGGGCCTTAGTTTAGATTTTGCGCCATTTTACACTCAATTATTGATTATTATATCCATAAAATGATCAAAATAATAACTTATCATATGTATCTAAATAATAATTGAAAATTGGTAACAAGGAAGGATATGTTAGATTTTTTCAAATTTTTCATTTTCCTTTTGAGGGTTGAGATTGAAAGTGGTTTGATTTTCTCCAAGTCTCAAAAAAGGTTGTTTGGTTCATGTCTTTATATATATATATGTATTTAATGCTTGCAGTTTCCTTTGTTGTTTTTTCATAGCGAAAAACTAGTTGTTTGACGCACAAACTAAGTGAATTCATACAAACATTATATTTTAGAACAAATAAATTACACAATTGAATACTCAGTAAACCACTTTTATGTGTGTGTACTTTTATTTTTCTCTCTTGCTTATTTGCCCTTCTTCTTCTTGCTTTGACATGATTAGCAATTAGAAAGAAGAAATTAACCATGATTTCAAAGAAACCTACAATTGACTGGCTAAAGAATCTACATAAGTATTCATATATTCATTATAGGAGAGAGAAATGAATTATAATAATCATTAAGCATGTATGTTATATAAAAAAAAGTGCATTACATATTATAAATTATGAATATTTGCATTTTATGCATTTTTCGTTTTTTTTTATTATTATTTTTGTCATTTCCTTCTTTGACATGCTTTTTATGTTCTAACTAATGCATCGATTGAATATTCATTGATTTTTGTAAGTTATTCATCATTTTGCTGGAAGCATCTGCTAATAAACCTAAGATATATGTGCCGATGCCTAATACAAATGTCCAATTCCTTATATTCATTTCGAATGTGTAAATATATATTTTTTTAATAAGTATCACTTTCAGATGGAGACCTACCTTGCAACTGACGCAGTTTTGTTTTGTTTTTACAACTGTTTTTTTTATTTAACTTTACTTTTAGGCATTAGTTTTTGTAGGGACTTAGAAAGGTAAAAAGTATATATTTTTAAATCCTATATCACCAAGGATATAAACAATAAGGCAAAACGAAAATCAAATAAACAATATCTTTGTAAAAATATTTTTTTGCTCATTTAGACAAGGTAAGATAAATTTAATTATCAAAAACGGAAAAATTACAAAAATAAAAATATGAGGTTATCAGGTACATAATAAAAAGCAACATCTTCCATGGTAAATCAAATACCTGTGTTAAAAGCCCATGTTTAAATTCAATAAAAAAAATAATAATAACCAACAAGAAGGAAAAAATTACATAAAACCGCAGTAGCGGCAATCCATGTTATTATTTGTTATATTAATATTAAGTCATTTTGTTGCATATTTTAGTATTGTATAAATTTTAGCTTCTACATTTTAAAACAAAACCCAATGTTAGGGTGGAGCTTATTTTTTTAATTTGAGAAATGTTGAGCTCTGAGGGTCGCAAATCTTTCTGTTGCGTCTACAAACATTATCTAAATATTTGAACGGCTTAAAAAATATTTAGAATTAGCTCAATGGCTCCAAAATTTTGAAATTTTAAAATATTTAGACAAAAAAAATGTTACAAAATTAATATCGACTAACACCTTGGTGTTACACTAAACTTTGAATGTAAGAAATTTAGTAAATACATTTGCAATTAAAAATATTTTTATAGTTTTTTGCTAACGTTTAGTACTAAACAGTCAAAAAGAATATTTGTATTTTTTTTTATATATCGATTAGTCTGCTGGTAAAAAAAAATAACATCTCTATTAACAATTTGTGTGTCAAAAAGCATTAACAATGGTCAATTTATTATTTAAAGTAGCCAAACACGTTAAGCTACTATAAATATAACCATTTTTTACCATTTACACACCTTTTTTTATAAAAAAAAGTATTTATAGCATAAATTCATCCTATATATTAAAAACATTTATAAGTATTATTTAGTAGTATAAATTTTAAAAATATCATCGGATAAGCATAAGAAATACACAACTTAAAAAAAAAAATTTTTTCATTGATAAAACTTTTATACATATTTCCAATTTTATTAATCAAAATTTTGAATATAACTTAATAAAGTTTCAGTAATTTCTATAGCACATATATTTTTTAATTAAAATTATAAAAGAGTATTTTTCTTTCAATCCGAATATAAGCTTTGATGATATTCTAACACATAGAAAAGGAATTGATGTTGTGATTCATCATATATTAGTAGACCACTATTTTTTTGTATGAGACCAAATCTACGGTCAGAAAGATCATTAACAACTTTTAACTTTTCATGAGCTGGTCTGCAGTTATCTGGATGATTCCAAAAGAATGATCTGTTTAAAAAAAAAAGTATTTTGGAGGCCCAGACTTTAAAAAAGTGTTTATGATTTATTTGTAGCGAAATCTTCCAATTTTTTGTATAATAATTCGTTGAGAGTAAATAAGTTTCAATAATTAAATTTTGCATGGCCTACACTATACGATTTTTTATTCTGAACATAATCAAATGTCAAATAGAGCTAATCCAAAAGCTCTACGGACAAGTATAATAAGTTCTTGAATAAATTTTTTTATGCTGACTTTGATATGTCTGAATTAATGGAAGACTATTTAAGGAGGGATTTCATTAAATTCAGATCATTATTCGGTGCACTTAATGCTTTAGGACCCGACATCCAGATGGAAGATACACTTTCACAATAAACACACAAATATTGCATAATCCTCGATTTTTAATGTTTGTCTAATTGAGTTAAGATCCAAATTCCCAAATTTTTAGGAAATATAAAATATTTGATAATCATCAGTGTTTAGCATCACCTGCTCCGTCCAAAAGTTTTAGTACAATTAGTAATTCATCTTCTTGAAACTAATATGGGTAGTTGGAGGACTTTCTTTTTCCTTGTAAGATCGGGAATCATTTCCCAGTCCAATAAATAATGAGAGGGCAACTACTTTGTAAATCCTTCTTTATGGATTCAGCTTTGCCCTTTCGGAACAAGGGTCATTTTCTTCGTATTGTGTCTCTGTTCAGGGCAAGTTTATTTGGTCCCATTGCTTTGGTTTTTACGGGTAATATAAAATCAGCACTTCTATCGGATACTTTCGTGCAAAAAAAAAGCAAGTTATATCAGACTTTGCTCTTTTTGACCAATAAGCACGTAACGTTAGTAAATAATAAATCGATTTTTTTCGATATCAAATTTATTCAGTGAAATTTCTTGTGTTATATGATTTTCTATTACACCAAGGGCTTCTATGATAGTGCATGACAAAACACTCCTTCTTTTTTTTTAAATTGGAAAATTTCAAAACATTGGAGCCTTTTAACAACCTTATAATATATTTCAGAAATGTTTAAAATATATAACCAATGTTGTTATTCTAAAATGAAAAAATTTACCACCCTCAGAAATTAACATTTCTCAAATTTAGAAAATAAACTATTCCCTCATACTGGGTTTTCAATGTTTTCATATGGAAATTATGATACTTTTTTCTCAAAAATAGAATAAAATAGAACAATTTCTGTTTTATGTTTTGTTTCAACAAAACATTATGAAAAAGAGAACCCCAACAGTATTACAGCTGTTGGGTTTTTATGTTCATTTATTTTCGTAAATAAGTTTATATTTATTAATAGACACAGTCATTTAAAAAACGTCTTTTTTTTAACCCTACAAAGTTTATCTGCGCTTTTGTAGATCTTCACTAATTCTTGTAATGTCTTCAATGTTTCTGTCATTTTTCATTGTACACAATTGAGATATGCTATCAACGAATAGGCAAAAATCATTTCCGACAACTCAATAAATAGTCTTGTTTTTATTAGTAACAACGGAATTTAAACCATTGTAATTTCAGTTCAACCTCAATAGATTTGAGACTTACATATTTGTAGCTAGAATATCCATCTCAATGTTTAAAAAATGAAGGTAAACCAATAGAATTTCTTTAAGTGGAACTAAAAAATATATTTTTCCTAATATACTAGAAAGTATTGCTCCATGTATGTACGCTGTAAAAAATCTCACGATGTGACGAATTATATGTACATGGTTGGTTCTTAGTTTATTTTGTTTTCCTTGTTCAAATCCTTCTTCAAAGGAGACAATCTTATTTTTTATGATGACAAATCCTTTTTTATCCTCTTGAAGAAGTAGTAAAACAAGTAACTATATTTAGTTATATTTTTGTATTTTATTCCGTAAAGAAATAGTGCAAATGAATAATATTTTTCCAATTTTTGCCCATGTGAAGAACCTTTCTCAATACGAGGTACAATTGTATTTAAGACGTATTATTTTCTTTAAAACACAGTTGTTGGGGTTCCCATGATGATCCATGGGAAATTCCTATATATTCAATATACTTTCAAGAAAAAAAAAATGTTAGATAAGGGGAAATATATTTCTTATTTTCAAAAATGGTATTTGAATAGTTTTACAGGTTTTTATGAGTTGGAAATGATTAATATAAATATTGAATATTTTGTGTGTTCAGTTGTACTCATGTTGTAAGTTCAATTTTTCTTGCATATTTAGATAGTTGTGTAAAATACGACCTAACCGGTATGTAAAAATAAAAGAAACCGAAAAACGGCATTGTAACTATGACAACTGATTAGAATGATTAGTTAAGAGAGCAGCTTAACTATTATGAAATTTTATTACATTAGCTGCGAAAAATGAAATAAACACAAATACCAATCTATAACTAGCAAAGAAATAGGCAGTAATTACTCCAATGCTGATCATCAATTATAATCTCAGTCCAAGGAGTACTTAATCATATAACTCTGCAAATCTTTGGTATAACTTTATATCAATATGTTCTATCTTCAGTATGAAATAATACTGATAAATAAAAACAGACGACCGAAATGTTACTTTTAGCTTGATATGATACATAATCGTCATTTGCCCACGCATGATGTTGCTTTTTTTTTTGTACCACAGATACCCTTAGTTTATCATTTTTGGAAATTTTGAGATATAAGTTTTGCAACTCTTTTTTCCCCTTGGCAAATTTAGTTGAAAGTGTGACTTTTTGAAGGGTTTTAGTAAACAATGGAATACAATTTAACCCAAAAAAAAGTGTCACTAAGACAACTATCTACTACAAATATTAATTATGTAGTCTTTGTTTCGCCAAATTTGAAATATCTTTGATGATAGAAGCATAAATAAACACTTTTTAGATTGCCAACTAGAAAAAAAATAAACGACGTGTCTTTGCCAATCTAAACAATATCAATACACAACCAAAAATATGAATTACTGCTACATAAGGTACTCGTTTATTCCAGTTATTAGGAGCACAAACAAACTGCTTTATATGTACTGAAACTTTTTTTTTTCTAAAATCCCTTAAACCAGTGAAATTATTTTTCAGAGTACACTTTTACTATCTTTTCTTTGTAAATTAGTAGGTTTCGGTGAATAAATCATTTTCTTCACCAAAAATTATTTAAAATAATGTATGTTAGATAAGATACTAGTTAAATAATTGTAACATGTATTCTTAGTCGTTATTTGCTTGATTTTTCATCTGGTTATTTCTATACTGTAAGATGAAAATAATTGTCAACCTTTATAATTTCAAGTTTGTGAAATAAGTAATAATCCAAAGTTTTAAGTCGAGTTATCAAATCAAATAAAAAATTATACACTGATATTATATAAAAAAGTTAGGCAAATTCTACAGTGTTTGAAACCATGTTATGCGAGGACCTCTTGTATGTACATTGCTACAATATAATATGTAATTTACAGAATTTATTCAAATTTGCAAAAAAAAAAAAAAAAAAAAAAGATAATTTATCATCTAGCCTTCTCTATTTATTCACTCTTAAAATATATTTGCCTCTTAAATAAAACTATTTAGATCTAAAGTATTTTTTTGAACATATACACTACCAATGAAACAGCAATGTTTGAAGTCAAAGAAATCCCATTATGTTTTACACGTTCACAAAATATAAAATTATTGTCCACATCAAATTTTATTAACCGTTTGTATTTGTTTAACCAGTCAATCAAGTAGAAAAGAATACATTATCTGTGAAAAGCAAGAAAAAATCATTTAATGTTTATGTAAAAAATATCACAAAGTTTTTTTAATATCTTATTTTTTTACCCTTTTATTTTGATACAATTGTAAATCAGACAGAAAATTGACTCAAATTTTAGCACAACATTTCAGCTACCATATAATTTCAAAGTTTTTTTTTCTCTTTTGTATCAATTAATCAAGATATCAAAAATTCGGAAAAAAACTATTTACTCTTCATATAGCAAAATGAACATTTTTATGTGGAATATTTACATGTTGTCTTCTTGAAAAACAAATTATATATGATATGTTTGCAGGTAAAAACACTAAAACTCCATCAAATTCTATAAATGTTGATTAATTGAAGTATATTTTAGGCAAAATTATGTATGTGGTATCTCTTACACATAAATGAAGTAATTTTTTTTTATTAAATACTACAAATTTATTATAAATGTTAATACTTGAGCTCTGCGAAATTTAAGAAGAAACATAAATTATGAAAAGTGTTCTACGGAATTAATAAGGGGACCACCGCCAGCGGAAATTTTAATAAGAGATGCCACCTCTAAATCGACTTCATGCAAGTCAATTCCTTTTACCCTCTATCAACTTTTTATGCCAAGGAACTCTCCACACCCAGAGACTATACTTCAAAAATAAAAATCGATTCATGAAGTCAAGAAAAAATAAGATTGTCATTGAAACACTCATCAAACTTTTGATTACTTATAAACACTTGCTACACCCAATGATACAATAATACCCTCCCCAAAAGTTTATTCAATAATATCTGTCAAAAATTTTAAAATTTTGAGGTCGGCTTCAAAAATATCCCTGAATGTAGTTATAGATCAGTCCAATAACTGTTGTAATATTTTTGAGTAATATATTGAATTATCAAAAATTCATGAGAGAGTTTTGAACCGAGTTATATTGATTTTCGATAGTTTATTTGATGATACGTCCTAAATAAAAAAGATGGATATATAATATTCTGTATTATATTATCTTGGATACATATAGAATTTCATTCTTTTTTATTGGGATATATTTTCTTTCTTTTTATGTGATGAAATTTGGTGAAACCATAGACTAAAGAAAATGTCAAATTAATACATAACTATGTATGTTTTCATAGTTTTTAGGCAATACTGTCACAAATAAGACAATCCCTTATTTGTAATTAAGAAGTATCTTTAACAAAAATACTCGGATTGGAATATGTTTTAAGACAAATTAATGTCTCTGTTCTGATAGGTTTAGTGAGTTTAATAAAAAATCGCTTCACAAAACAAAAAACTTAGGTTTTCAGCTTTTATGTTATATATAGGACATTAGCAAACAAAGCAAAATTGTCACGATAAAAAAAACGAGCATTTATTGATGTTCCAGTCCACGCTGAGCTAAGAACTAAAGCTTTCATTTATTTACTAGAACTTTTTAATTTTACTTACCAAACTTTAAAAAATGCAATTCAAAATTGTTTCAAGACTTATTTTCATGCCGGTAAATAATATTAAACTTTTATGTAACACTGTATTGTTACACACATAGAAATTTACAGTGTATTTGTAGTCAACTGACAATTTTTCTGGTTTCCCCCTCTTTTGAGGGTTCTGAATATTGATTGGTTAAAATTTGAATAAGTTATTTTGAATTTGTGAACCATTCCTTACATTATTAATTAATAATTTTGTAACTTATAGTTTTATAGAAAAATGTACTAATTGATTTTAGGCCATTTTTCTGACTATTTTTGGAGAAAAAGTTATAAGAAACAAGACACAATAATCACCTAGCTAATAAGCTAAAAAAAATTTGTGGTATATTAGTTATTAATATTGTAATGATTAGATCACAGCTAATGTTTTTAAATATTCAATTTTGCTAAATATCTTTTGAAATATGTGCGAAGTTATAATTAGTATCTATTAATAAATACTAACGTTATCAATTTATGAATTTATACGTCAATATATGATAAATATTTATTTTCTGATTAAATATTCATTTTTATAAAATAATCAGGAACTTAATCTTTTGTTATAATTATAGATTATATATCTTTAGACACAATAAGATGTCTTGAATGACGTCTTATTGTACTTGCATCCAAAGGTATATTATTAATAACTGTACATAGGTATCGTACCAATAAATTATTGGATTACATATAAGAGATTATATTCTTAAGATTTTATAAATACAAAATAATCTTTTATTAATCTTTCAATGTTGTAGTATATCTTCTTTCCTCGTCACATATCTATCTCTAAAGAACTCAGTATTTTATCTGAGTCTTTTGTACGTGTGTAGTATAATAAAATATCATATATATTTACAGTAGAAATCGGCATTTTACCTCCTCAGTACTCGACAAATTCGGATTTCTACATAAAATGGCAATAAACCTTTGCATCTGAGCTCGAACAAAACTTCAGAAACCGACCACACTCACTTGACTTTTCTTAAAACAACAGTTACTGCATTTTTCAGATGTAGCTAGTTTGAATTTTTGTTTAGCAGGATTTAGACCATTGTAAGATTATTCTTCAATATTTTGCTTTATTTACGTTATGTTTCTAGTTTTATGAACTGTCTTAGGGAAAAAAACATGGTGGTCAATATAAGATTAAGCACAAGAACAGAAGCGGAAAACAGTCATTTTCAACGATAGATTTGAAAAGTAATATTTGATATGTATGATAAATACATTCGTCTAAGAGAATTTGCATTGGAAATCAAATTACCATGATACACCATAATTATCTATTATATAACAAAGAAGCAATTTATTGTTGCTAAGAAGGTTGCAAGTTTGACAAAACAGATGATTAATTATCTCTCTCTACCTCCTCTCTACATTATCATTCACGGATTCAATTATTTATCAATGTCAGGTACATGTCATACTCTAGTTGTTAAATTTACTGTGATTCTTATTGATTTTTTTATTTAACTTTGAGTATATTTCTCTGCAATTTTTGTATAAAAGAGGTTACAAACAAGATAGATGAAAAATATCACCCTAAAACGAAGTAGAATCAAGTTTCATGGTTTTACTGTACATTTCTAGGTTGAAATGCTTATTCATTTACTAGACGAAATAAACTTGAGTCTTAAATTTTAAGGACCTATATTTCTTTTGATAGTTGCACTTCACTCTGCACCTGACCTAAAGCTCCATAGAAACAATAGCATTGAAATCTAAGTTTTAATGAACAAAAAATGAAAGTTCATTTTCTCATTTTTTTAAGAATAAAATAAGATTAAAATATCAAATTGCTTACGTTATAAATAAAATTTATTATTACGGGACATTTTTTTATTGTATGTATGTTCTACCTATATATGTACATATAAAATACATTTGTATATAAAATTACAACAAGGTAAATCTCTGGGGATTGAAATATGTTTATATTTTTTGTTTATGTATATATACATATTGGAGACTTACTGTATTTCATTTTATATAGTTATATACTCCTAGAGTAAATTTTATTATATCTTCTATCTTAATGCTTTATCCAGCCTTTTGAGAATTAAAGTAAGATAGATACCTAGACATGCTATTCATATATAAACATTATTACTTAAATCAAAATATTAAAAATGTGTTTTCTATTTTTTTTTGTTACTGTAGTACACTGGCTTTTATCTTGAGCAATATTGTTCCTCTCCCCCATCACTTCACTGTTATAAATAAATTACGCATAAAAAAGAGATTTACTTAAAAATATCTGAAGTAGGCAATATTAATTTAGCCTTTAACTTTTCACTACTTCTGGTAATTATTATGTTTGATGCACTTTTCATTACATTTTAGGATAAGTGAAAGTTATGTTGATTTAAGTGCTCCGTTATTTTTCATTCAAATCATGCATACAAGAAATTCCACAGATCATTTTATAATTGGCCAACCCACATACCTGCATCCGGCCATTCTTCTGTCCTCCAAACATGTGTTTAAGGGTTTGTTAAAAGTGAATCAAAAACTTAATGTGAGTCTAATCCAAGAAAATGGATGAGCTCTGATGCATACAGTTAAACAGCGGAACTGGTCATTTCTGTTTTTGAAAGCTTCAGTCTCCTGACAATAAACAAATGTATTGTGACTAGAAAAATAAGATGTCTTGATTCTACTGTCAGTCGATTTTCAAAGGATGGTTCTACTCAGAGAAAGTGCCTAGAAGAATGTGATAAGCTGTTTGATATATGTTCTTGCCATACTATTAGAAAATATTCCAGGGAAAAGTGTTGTTACGCAAAAACGATTCCCTTCATGGAGTGATAAGCCTACATCAATCAGAAAAATAGAAGAATACATTACACGACCCATCGAAAGTGCTGCGACCAAACACACTTTTCAAAGTAACGAAAGAAGAAACATGGAACAAAACGAAAGGAGAATGAAAGAAGAAGGCTCTAAGAGCAGTAAGTAAATTATTGATAACAGTGACACAACATTCTCCTTCAATGCCGAGGATGAGAGCAATGATATGAATTATGAAGAAAAGACAAACATTTTTAAAACATCAGAACATAATCAATCAAGCTATCTCAATGTTGCTATTATGAGAGACAAATTCAGATTATCTGATGCAACAGTGGTAGTACTTTGAAATTCTTTTGTTGGAAGACATAAATTTGCTTACTTCGAAGATGTGATTATTGTGAAAAATAACTGTTTTCTTAAAAATGTGTTTATATTGTTGAAATTATTAGTATATGAGTAAGTTATTGAATAAAAAAATAAACAATTAGTCGAGTTAAATATCTGATATTGTCTGAGTAATCAATGTGAAACAATGAAGTGATGGGGGGCACAACATTACTCCTTAGAAGACATATTACTCCATAAAGTAACAAAAAAATTGAAAATACATTTTAAATACTTTGATATGAGTAATAATGTTTATTTATCCCTATTTTTTAATTTTCTATACTTTATTTGCAAGACTTCTCTTTATCAATATGCAACTTTCAAGAAAAGGGGCATGACGTATTTGACTTTTTTATTCATATGATAACCCTACTATAGATCATGAAAGACAAAGATTTATGTGCTTATGTTTGGCAAACTTGCTTTGAACTTGTGTGCCAAAAAAAACATTTCAATCTGAGAGGTAAGTCTCGTAAACTTCTTGGGCCCCCTTTTGACCATACTCTAACTAGCAACATTAATTAGTTAAGATTGTAAGAGGGCTCAATTTTTTTCCCTAAAAGTACTTAAAATTGTATTTTCTCCATTTGCCATGTGGGTTTGGCACTAACTATGTATCAAAACATATGTATCAAGTATGAATGGATATTAAGAGTGAATATGTACAGGGGTAACCCAGATATACAAGTTTGTACATCCAAGGAAATACTTGATTGAAAATTGACACAGTTTTTCCCCTCTTTTTCGATCAATAATTATTGCAAACAGCTAAAATATAAATTTAAAAATTGTTTTTTTCTTCTTTATTTAATAGACTACTAATCATATAATTGAGACACTGATCTGAGATGTCCTTATTGCATAAACTTATTTAATTTTGCTTTCATATATAATAATATACATATGTATTTAGTTCCTTTTAATTTAAAAGGTTTCTATTTTGCTTTTCTGATTGAATTTTAAAATATTGTATCACAAATTATTTTAAATTTGGACTAATGTGATTTAACTTATTTTTTTTTTGTCTATAAAAGTACGTTTTTAAATTAAATAACTATATTTTACCTAATTTACATTAAAATTTATTGCAGGTATTGTTATGGAATATGATTATTTTTAATATTTATTATTATATGTAGAGGGGGGAAAACTCTACTTCTCATGAAAAGTCACGGATTTTTATGTAAATAACTATATCCTTATGTTAGAACATTAATACAAAAATATCATCAAAATTGTTAAAATGCAATCGGGCTTACGACTTTAAGCTATATTAAATGAAAAAATTTATAGATAAATATAAAAAGTATCAAAATACACTTTTTAAAACTTTATTAATTGCTCTAAAAATGAAATGTGGGATTTATTTATAAATAAAAATGGATTGCATGATTCAAGAGCTTTAATTATTGGTATATATAAACATGAAAGATTCGTATCTAGAAAAGCAAAATGAAAGAACGAAATATACGCATTTATGTACAAATTTAGTCTATGGAGTCACCTTTTGAGATTTCTAAACGATTTAAGGTGTTACAATTGGTTACAATATCAAAAAAAAATTGTAAAGAAACTCGAGAATTTTAACAACATCCCTATTCTGGTCAACAATACGTTCTGAGGCTAACATTTAGACAGTTCAGATCACGATAGGGGACACACTTCTATCATGGTTCAAAACTATTTTAATGCAAGGATATAAACAGAGGAAGTTGGTCAAAAGAGTTGTGATTCCCAAAGTTGGATGTGCTAAATCCCTCAGATTATAATTTGGTAAGCTCCAGCTCTTCTAATAATCACCTTATCATTGAGTCAATAAAACAATAGTTGAAGAGAAATGAAATGACATGTCCACCGACAACTTAAAGTTAGTCTGAACTATCTTTTGGTCTCGAATGGAGAAGTGTGTTGCATCAGAAGGCACATTTTTTAAGAAATAGTTAAATACTTTATATTATTATAAAATATCAAATAAATAAACGTTTAAATTGTTATTATTCAAAAGTATGTGAGGTATTATGAGACACCCTGATAATATAAGTTTTACCATTGTTATTAGCAATTTTATAAATGTTTGTTTGACTAAATTGTTCACCTGTTATTATAAAATTAAAAAAAAAACACTTTATAATAATCCCACAGTTAGTGTCTCTGATATCAAGAATAGATTGGTTCAACTTTTTTACACTTTTATATATTCTTTACTAACGTAAATATACAATAAACTTCACTCAGAGTACTTCAGTCTACTTTATAACCTCAATATCCATAGCAAACTCTTCGAA
This sequence comes from Lepeophtheirus salmonis, assembly GCF_016086655.4. Classification (NCBI taxonomy): domain Eukaryota; kingdom Metazoa; phylum Arthropoda; class Copepoda; order Siphonostomatoida; family Caligidae; genus Lepeophtheirus; species Lepeophtheirus salmonis. The sequence goes on along the minus strand of NC_052131.2, from coordinate 13,020,759 downwards.
TGAATAGTTTGCAAAATTATAATTCTGTGCCTGTATTGTTCAATTTTTGTAACTGGATGTCATCTTTTGCAGGCTCTTCCCATGTCCGCACATCATACATCGATTTAGTTAAGTCCCATAGATTATTAAATGTTTTACCCATTTAAGATACATATTTATTGGTATACTCTATGTCATAATTACATACGGAAGATGGTTCACAGCTCTCCAGTTTTCCTAGCCAGTATTGGCAATTGTTGTTACGGCCATCTTGTAACCACAAAATGATTTTTTTTGTCAGCACGGACATTTTGTAGGCTGGAATTAAATGAATAGAATTACATCAAACCGAATTGAATTCAATAGTTTTTAAAAACTTATAGAATATGTGGAACTTGTATTCAATTTGAACGTCCGACTGCACCATATGTAGTTATCTAGAGGACTTTGTGTCTGACTATATACATGTACTTATAAAAAGGTTCTTATAATTACAATAATACTTGTATTCAAGAAGGACCATAATAACAGGTAATATAAGGTACTCATGACCACAAAACTTGCGATAGAGTTTTAAATCATTTACACAATAGTGCAAATAATACCATATGGAACACTTAAAAAGGAATAATTAATGATAAGTTGACCTTCTCAAGTAAGTTACGTGATTTCTTAATTTTTACAAATGTATGCTTAACATTTATGATTAACCCTCTTATTTCAGGAGCTCTCAGAATCCTAAAATTTAGAAAAAAAATTCCTGGAATATTGTTGAAGGGCATCTTTCCAGAAAATGGTAAATTGGAGTGTGTACTATCAAATAGAAAATATAATAATTGACTACTTATCGTATGATTTCAAAATTATATGTACAATAAAGATTTTGATATGTGTATTCATTTAGCGTTAAACCACTGACTCACAAAATGAAAAGTCACATCACACTGAAAGTAAGTAAGTCATTTATGATTTTATACTTATTTTCTGTTATGAGTAATTTATTAACTAAAAAGTGGCTTGATTTTTTTTTTTCTCAAACTCGTAAAAAACAAAAAAAAACAGCTAGAAAAAAAATCTTATTTCATGCTTCCATGATTTTGTTTCATCTGTAAAAGTATAATATATAATATATGTACATATATATATATGTATATACTATTGACATGTATAAATATAATTACAAGCTACCTTCCCCCTCCCCCCTTGTGCCTTAATGATGAGATGGTTATTTGTTTAATCGTCTCTTTAGGATGTAGTTGTTTATATATGGATGAACTTTGATATATTTTAAAACTTTTGGGATCCCTTTTATTTGCTTTACAAAAGAAGAAAAAAAATGTTGTAGGAACGTAAGGCACTCGTCCCTGATACATATTCATATCAAATATACGTATAAATAGCTGTATGTACATATATACAATTATCATTCATGTGTTCAATTTCCGTTTGTTTAGAATAAAAAAAAGAATGAAAGGGGGGTAGAGGGAATAAACTTTTTTAATCTTTTAAGAGAAATGAGAGTAAATAAAACCAAAAAGTTAATTTGAAATAATAACCTTTTTTTAACCCAAGATTGTACTAAGTTTGGAAGAAACATTATGTACAAGGCGTGGCATCAAAACGTGGAATGTGAAGTAATCTTAATATTCTCATTCATATAGAAAGGTTTAATGATTATTATTGTCATTCTGGTTCAGCCATTATATCTGTATATACAAACTATAAAGATCATTTTGTCATAATGAATGAGCAAAAAGATAAAAGGCAGCGTAACTCAGACCTTCTAAGTGCTAAAGTTGAGATTATGAAGTGCTCTATGAGCCTGGTTTTCAAAGTGACAGGATAAAGAATGATGAAGGAGACCTGTCCAGGAAAGCAGGAAGTGGAAGGCACAACTTAACGAGGATCCAAACTTCCTATCCAGCGGGAGAAGAAGATCCCCAGTAAATCTACGAATCTCCTCACCAACGACTTATCTGTGACTACTATTGCCATCAAGAGTGCAGTGAATGGTGACTTGGGATTTTTCTCAAACACAGGGACCCCATACCACATTCTGACAAGGTCATGAGGCTCGAAAGTACATGTTTTGGTGACTAACTCTGTACAAAGTTGAAATTTTACGTTGTTCCCTTATATTTTTCCTCGCTACTTATTCTTAATGCATTCCAAATCTGGGAAGATTAATATGACAAATATTTATTTACAGACATTAAACGTTAAATAAAAAACCTTGATTCCTATTGCAACCTCGAATATGGCTTTATTCAACTTAATTATACAACATGTAAGATCCAACCAAAGATTCGTTATATACATACATACTTTTGCGACAAACAAAAACATGAAATTTGAAAAAGTTGTAAAATTTTGTTGACGGCCACTTTATGCAATATCTCTTCAATTTATGAAAGAGGATAGGCATCCAGGAAGGTAAATTTATTAATAGTTTGTGAATAATCGATTATCATTGGTTTTTTTTCTTTTATAGTTTTCAGTAATCAACCCTTGGGCCCTCCATGTGCAATTCTGAATGAAGACCTAAAAATCAAATCCCAAGATCACATCAGTACATAATTCTGAAAGAACAAACAACTTGACATGCTCATAGAACTCTACATTATGTGCGACCTCGACATGAACCATACACAAAGTATTAGTTTCAAAAACATTAGAAGTCATCCCCATTAATCTATCTCACTTCTTCAATTTTAGATTCATCTCTTTGACTCTACTGAGACTAATAAAACTGTCAGAGCTTCCAGAATCCATAAGAGCATTTACCCCCATACTATTAACACAAATCTTGACCATTGATTTTTCCAATTTTCTTAAAGATATGGACGCCACAACGTGCACATTCAGTTCAGCATCTCGTGTCCCAAGGTTGAGAATTTGAATACAAAATTTGCACATACAAGCAAAATATCCTAGTTTATTGCACTTCCTACAAGTAGCATTCCTAGCAGGGAGCTGGACCTGGCATGCTTTACATTCCCACAGAAGAAACAACGATACTTTACCGCCATAATGATATCACTGTTTGTCGACGCCTTCCTTTCATCTCTTGCGAGGGTAGCCACGCGTATAGAATCATAAGTCATTGATCGTTGTAGCACCATTTCTAGAGATAAGTCAAACGACTAGCTTAGAGTAATTTTAGCGCTCTTCAAGTTTCTTTGCCTGATTGGAGAAGATTGAAGACCGCAAATGAATGCATCTCGTATATTTTCATTTGTTATACCGAGCAACTTACAATCCTTTGCCAATATATTCAAAGCTTGCAAAAATTGATCCAACGACTCGTTTTCCTTCTGTTTACGTGAAGCAAGCAAATATCTAGCAAATATTTCATTCTTTTTCTTTATGTACATACTGTCAATAATTGTAAGTGACTCGTCAAAGCTTTCTGCCGCTTCAATAAATTTATAATTCGTCGGATTCACATAGTGTTTCATTATTATTAATTTGTTCTCTTTTTGTGGTGCTGGTAAAGATTCATGAAAGCTTTCGAAAGTAAACTTACAGTAATTCCAATGCTTGTCCGCACCTGTTGAGTTCGGATTCCTGTCAAATCGGTCTGAACGAACTAACTTTTCCATTTGTTTAAAACTTCGATAATTTTAATTAATACAATTAAATTGTTGCAACCTAGAATATGGCTTTATTCAACAAATTAAGACTAATGAAACACTATGTGAATCCGACGAATTATGAATTTATTGAAGCTGCTGAAAGCTATCATTATTACTTCAGCCAACCTAGAGCTAGCAATAGGGTGTACATATATTCATTGAGAATGCACATAATTTTATTTCTGAATTAAGTTATAATAATTTGGTGATATTTTTGGAAAAATAACAATTTTTGCAATTCTCAAAAAGTCTTGCAATTTATACGAAAGATCTTGTACATCTAAAAACCTAGTTGTTATATTTGAAATGGTGCTACATTCAAATGTATGGCACTTACATCAAACTCGAAAGCTGGTTGACCATTGATGTAGAATTGGGTACTTTTTTAACAACCACATTTTAATTTTATTGCACATTTGGCTAATAGTGAATTTCCAAATCCGCAGATTTACATAGAAAGACAAAAAAATTGATGTTGTTTAGGCATCAAAAAGACATTTCTTAAGTAACATCGATAGTCCAAATTAACATTTATGCATTGTTGTTTGTATAACTATGATATTTTCTGGGAATTAATATGTATAATATAATCTATTACCATGGTATTGTTTCTTACATAACATTGCTGCTTTTCCTCTTTGTTCTTCCATTTCATCAAAGTTTGTCTAGGAAAAGTAGAGCACAAAATGAGTAAGTAGTAGAGGAAACCAACAAATCATTATGATGGGTTTCTAATGCCACAAAGTTTTAAAAAAATTATGGGTACTTGTGGTTTTTATTAAGTCAGCTAAATATATATATATAACCATATATAAAAATAAAATATAATTTATTTTGGGGTTTCTTTTTTAATACATTTAAAAATGATTTATTATTTATATATATAGGTAGGTTGTATACAAGTTGGTATTTTATATAAATCCTATGTCGTACTACTTATAAGTAGGTTATACAAGATGGAACCTAAACATAAAATGAATTAATTTAACTAAGTATTTGTCATAGTTATGATTATTATATTACATAATTATTATGTGTTGTCACTATCCAAATATTCTCATATCAGTTCCGGTGCCAATATACTTACCACTATTTTGGTACCTTTAAATACTGTTCGATCCAAATATACATTAAAAATTAAGTTAAAGAAAAGTAATATGAACTTACAGTGGCATCAGGAGGATTTTTTTAGGTGATGGTAAGCATGAACAAATCCTTAGATCAAAAAAAGAAATGCAAATTCTTTTTTTTTTTTGAGTTTTTATTTTTTTTATTTTAAACTTTTGTTATAAAATCTTTTCCCTGATTTTTCTAAACATGAAATTCTAGGCATGATCTTTTTATATGTTTTTAAATTAATTTTGTTTTAAAAAAAGGTCAATTATATATTATTGATTTTGTGGCATTTTCTGAAATTTAATTTTTTTTTTTTTTTTTTTTTTCACTATATATTATAGTTCAATTTTTTTTAAATATATCCATGGCTGGACACACAATTGGGATTTAGACCGGGGGAAAATGTTCCATATACCCTTAAATACATGTTCTGGATGGCGAAGGGGGGGGGGGGAATTTGAGTGAGTCTTGGGTAGTTAAATTTTGTTATGATGATCTGCAATTCAAATATCAATTTAGATTTTTTAAATTCGCTAGTATCCCAGATTACGATAGGGGTTGAGTCTCAGTATAAAGAAGAAACCTAATAAACAATTATTGAAGGAACAGTTAAATGGTTGATATATTAGAGTTATGATAGAAATAAATTATTAAGATATGTATACTTTTAAACAATAAATAATCTTCGAGCCCACAGTATTATTTACTTATAAATACATATAAAATAAATAAGTAATATACATTTATCAAAAATAATTATAGTAATATTTAATTTTTGTTAGATTCAATCTATAATAAGGACAATTCGTTATGGAAGTGCCATGGGATGGTTTGACACCTGCATGTTAATGGAAATCAAATAGTAGCTATTGAGTATTATAAAATCCCTATCTGCTGTAAATGAAACCGTAGAGATCGGAGTGAAGCTTGGCAATGAGAATGTACGCAAATCAAAAAAGGAAATAAAAATAAAGCATACTACAAGTACTCGATAATTGTCTAGTTATTTATCAAACCAGGCATCATATCAATCAGATAATAAATGATAATGTCTCAGTTTATTTAATTAAAACCAAGATTGAAGGAAAATATATATTATTCAAAAATTTTTCACAATTTATGCAGAGAGATCACTCTACCGGGTACTCTCGCGAATAAAAAATAAAACACTATGTGAAATTGCAACATCACACGACATACAAAAAGTATATATTTTTTACTATATATAATATTAATGCATTGGTTATTGCAAGCTATAAATTCAATGACTATTTTTACTACTTACAGTCCATTAAGTCTATAAAAAGAATTACCTATATATACACATATTTGTCTGTACATTAGACCTGCTTAAATTTTCACTTTTTTCAAACCTTTTTTTATGTGACTTTTTCCTGCTCTCTAAGGTCTATAAAACCTAAGTATTCAACAATACAAGACTACATTGTACCTACTGGAATCATGGAAACTGAAAAGCAAAGTTGTTTGTCTAGGAGATGAGAAAACAGCTAGCGATAGTAAATCAACAACAGTACAGCAAATCTGACAAACTTGGGCGAACACTTTTTTTTCTACTTCGCTAGCAGACATCTTAGATCAGAGGTAATAATTAAAGAAGTATGGGAGGTTTTTTTTATCAAGTTTCAGGGTCCGGACGATACGATGTTTGGTAAACTACAAGAAGTTTGGTCCATCTTAGAAAAGGAGAATCCGAGAATTCTAGTCAATGTTAAAAAAGATTTGGACCTCATGAAGACATAATCAATTATTGCTGTAAATAATTTTCTAACTAAGACATTTTCAAGGGCAGACTTCAGAGAAGTAGCAGAGCTATACATGAATTTTTTCGTTAAGAAACTTAGTCGAGGTATTAATTGGACCAAGTCCGGTGCAATTCATCAAGCCCGTTGGACGGGCAAGAATATATATGCTATCAAAATGTTAATCTTTTCAAATCGACTGAATACAAAAAGGACACCATCATTAAACTAGAGATAATAAATAAATTCCTCGCTTTATTTTATAGAAAGCACTGTATAACAGCAAAATCTGCCGCCTATGCTCAATCTATGATTTGCAATTGATGAAGAACATGCTTCACAATTAACATATTGATAATGAACTTACAGCATATGTTCTGAAGAAAATGAGAAATCGCGGTTGGTATTAGACTCAAGAATTAGTACCATTCATCTTAATCAGTTCAAATGAGAGCATGACAATGCCTATAAAACAAAAGCTGGCAATCAAGCTATCAAAACCCAAAACGCCTGAGTGTTGTAGAAAAGGCAATCCAGTTTTTCCAGTCATCACTCAAGCTTCATACTTCATAGTCTTCCTAGGACCTCAGTCACATTTTTTTTTGTTTGACAATCTCAGATTGAAAAGTGACTGGCTTATTACAACGGTTGATACCTGGGAAATTGATAAAAACTATACATCAGTATAGGAGTCTGTGAATTAAGTAAAAGTGACCAATGATGGAGCTGAAAGAGGCGTAAAACTCATGACTTACTTTTCAACTAGGATTACCACCGACTAGGAGCCGATGAACTGTTTATTGCAAGTTGTGGAATACCACAAAAATAAATTGTATTCCATTGTATTCTATTTTTGTATACATATATCTCAAAATGATAATAACTTAGGAGAATGGCTAAAAAGACAAGGGACAAAAAGGAAAAAAATATTAAAAAAGTATTTTTGAAATATGAGGAAAAATTTACCCATGTGCACAAATAAACGGTTAATAACATAAAAAATAAATTGAAGCACAGTTTATTGGCTTTGATTTAATATCCATATAAATGCTACACGGTAAGCCATTGCGAAGGTATAGTCAAAATAATTCAAATAATTACGTTTGTTTTGTTTTTTACCTTTTTTTAAAAATAAATTTTCAAGGCCCATGTTGCAGGCATAACTGCAGTCCAAAATTAATGAACTGAGTATTTAGTTTTTTATAGTCCTTGGAAGAAGGTAAATTGTGAAATATTATAAGATTTGAAAAAAAGTTAAAATTTGAACAGGTCTAATGTACATAGAAGCAAATCAATTTCTTCCCCTCCCCTACATATGTTATCTTAACTATTACTACAACAAGGAATTGAGAAGAAACAAGAATATCTTTTTATGTTATTCTTTGACCTTAAAATAACATTCCCTCGATCCTTTTTTTTTTTAGTGTTGTCCTTTTACACATCTTAAACAAACATATTTTACATTATTCAATGTGCTGTTAAATAAAATTATCCATAATAAATATATTTGTGTATGTGTGTTTGTAAGATAGAAAAAGCAAATTTAATATTGGAAGGATAAATATATTATATTTATATTGGTACATATATATTTATATACATATATGTACCTATCTATACAAATTATGTACAGTGTACATAGTTTGTATACCTTTAGACAACTCATCTTTCCCTAAAGAAAGCAACAATGTTCAAAGGACAATTCAATGTACATTTAGAAAGGAGGGATATAAGTACTCTTTTGGAACTATGTCGATCCGTGTAATTGAAGTTTGGAGTCGGATAGAAGTAGATATTTTAATATTCGCGAGTATTTTGTTTCCATTTGGGTTTTTCTTCCGGTACCCCTTTTTCTTCTAATTTCTCTGTGTTTTAAAAAATGCATCATAAACGATATTATTTTTTATGGTTATAAGTCCTCAAATCGAAAAGAAAAAAAAGGGATCCATGAAATTCAAAAGAAAAACAAAGGTAAGACTTTGAAGCAAAACAGTTAATTAAATTCAATAAATCTAGATTAAAAATAAATATATGTACGAATATTTCCTAAACAAGGGATTTAAAGAAAACTAAAGAAATTCATACAGTATGATTGAAAGTTTCAGGAGCATACTGAACTGGCGATTCAAAGAACAAAGAAGCACGTAAGTAGATTTGGGAGAGGGGAATATATCCCATTTTACTTACAGAGAGCTAAGGAAACTTATAAATTCTTACAGAAAATATATAACTAAATGCAAAATTTCCTTGGATTTTTTTTTCTCAGATATTTCTCATAGTTGTTAAACCATGGGAAATCTTGGTAGAGATATCTTTATACCTACTAATGTATCTGTTCAAATAATTTATTTTCTTCTTATTTTTGTTGATACTTACATAATGATATACTCATTTGAAGTGTAATGAAGATATTTTTTTTTTTGCTGAGGGACAAGCCCCAATAAAGGCTATTACTATTATTATTATTATATATATATATATATGACAATAAAAATAATAATGGAGAGAAAAAAATTACATCGTATGAGTGATTGTCTTTATGAACACTACTCGTTTTTAGTAATGATACGCATTAACTTTTATCATTAATCAAGACCTTGACAAATTATGATAAAATATTCTACATACTCGTACATACTTATAAATATATATGTATATATAGCAGGTAAAAATTGGTTTTTATAAATACGTATGTATTTATATTTCAAAAGAGGAAAATAGGTACTTAATTTGCACAAGTATATAGGTTAAAAGATTTCAACTGTTATTATGCGTGTATGTGTGTACAAGGTGTGTTCAAAAAGTTGGGAGATTTTGTATTTATTTGTAAAAAAATATTTATTAATTTATCAATATTTATGCTGTTCTCTTCGTATTAGTACCTCTCAGCTACAATACACTTGTGCCAACGCAATTTCCAATCTTTGAATCACTTTTCTGTAAAGCATTGAGCTCCTTCAGCGATGCAGTCTTTATCTCTACTATCGTTGCAAATATCCGTCTTTTTAGTTCTGTGAACAAGAAAAAGTGACTTGGGGCCCAATGCGGTAGATATGGTGCATGTGGTATGATTGTGGTGTTGATTTGTTCCAAAAATATCTTACAAGAAAAGGGGCATTATTGTGACGCAAAAGTATTCATTTAATATTCCACAATTCGGGACATTTTCTTCGTTTTGCTTCTTGGAAACAGCGCATAACTTCATGATAATACACTTTATTGACCGTGCGACCTATGGTTAATTCCTGATGCACTACGAAAAAGTAGATAAAAAAAAATTTTGCTAAATTTTGACACTTGTTCGAATCTTACCGGGCGGAATGGAGGTAATACCACTTGCAATCATTTTGTTATTATTTAGAACAGTTTCACCGTATGGCACTGTCAACATTTCAATTGTTTTCGACCACTTTATTTCAATTCTTACAAAATATTTGACACAAATTCTTTGATCCATGTTTTGAAATAGCAAAAAATGGATGATCACGCCAAATACTTATAACTTACCAATATGATACTTAGAAAAAAAACACATATTATATAGCTGAAACAGTAAATAAATATGTTTCTAGTGAGTCCACTAACATAAAAACATTAAAAATAAAACATACCAAATTTACCTTCCATGCTGAATTTGTAAAGTATTCTTACATTTTAAACCTCGTATATATTTTGATACACCGACGATTCAAGTCATAGTCATTAAAATCTAATCTGTTATTCATATCAAATACTATAGATTAAGAGGAGACTAATAATAGTTGCAACTACAGCGGTTGAAAATAGAATTTAGTAGCCGTGCGATATCTTTTTAGATGGCAATCTAAACAGTGTTATTTTACTTTTTAAAACTTCTATCATTATTTTTTCATTCTTGAGGAGATCACATCTAGTTACAAAGTAGCCATGTATGCTCATTCCAATGAGCAAAGAGTAACACTTAGGATTTTTTGAAAAGTAAGTTCTTGTAGGACAATTTTTTTACGTAAAAAATATATTAGTAACAAAGAAAAATCTTCTTTTTTTCAATTGATAAGTTGTTGCCATGCATTACCCCCCTCATATATTTCACATTCGTATTTTACTGTTCTTAACCCTGGGTTAGTGAACTGGGAATTTCCACACACCTATATTTATAAAAATGCTTCTTATTCCTTTGAATCTGAATTTCATTGCCAATAATTTTCTGTATACTCTTTAAATATTTAATCAGATTATACTTAATTCTTTATATCTCTTGATAATGCCTAGTTTAGGAATCATTCATATATTTCGCAATTTTTAATAAAGGTTTAGTGAATTTAATTATCTGTTTCGTTATAAAGTTAATCCTTTGTTTTTTCTTTTGAAATAAAAAAAGAAAAAACAACAATATTAATCCCTGTTCAGAAGGCGGGAGTTATGTTTACATATGGAATTCCAAATTATATCTTTCATATGGTGAATGTATTGATAAAAAATAAAATCAATTATATCGACAAGTTACAAATTGTGCTGGTGATAGACTCTATAAAAATATCCTATTTTTATTATTGCATCATCACTCCGAGTTTAAATAATACTTTAATACCCCTGACACAGGAAGTATCACGTTGTAAAAACTATGATGAATGAAAAATATTATAGTTCAAATATTAAAGATGTCCAGTTAGAGCAAAAGTTTGCAACAGGATATGTATGTGATATATACTTATTACAGTATGGATGAATTGGAACATAGTGTTAAAACTACGAATTTTAAATTTGATTTGGGAACTTATCCATTTATAATAATGTGAATTATGTGGAAATGCATAATCTTTTTCTTACATAAAATCGAATGTCAGTTTCCTAAGTATTACAATATACGTTGGGGTATAAAGAACAAAGCCCTTGCCAAATGGTGAAGGAACCAAATATGTTTATTCTAATATATATAGTAACTTCATATTATAGAACTTTGTTTAATTTTAAAAATACTCATATTTTTTGATGGAATTAGTCAAGTTTACTTCACTAATATGTTTTCAGCTTTTAATTTGAATTTTGATACACAATCACTGAAATGTATCATCGAAGTATATCTCATAAATTAAGGATTGTTGAATAATACTAGTGGATCTAAAGTACTCTTGCTATAAATGAATCTAACCAACTCTTACAATGAAGGAATCTAACATATTTTTACAATGAATGAATCAAAAGTACTCTTATCACTTAATCTGATATTCATTAATTTCATTGTAATTCATCATCGATACAAAAGGAAATAAAAATAAAAAGATGTTCTATCTGTACAAGAGCAAAAGATAGAAAAAGAAAATTTACATGTAACAAATACAAATTTAAAGAACATAGTAGTTGTATTTTTGTGTTTTAACGGTAGTCAATATTCTATCAAAATAAATAATTTATTATAATTAATAAGATTTTTCCTTATATCTAAAATTTAAGAAAAAATAAAATGAGCTTATTTCAATAACTTTGATCACATTGGTTGAGCTGAAGTGTATAAGATCAAATATTTAAAGAAAAAATATTTCATCTGCCAATATGAAATAATTTTTTTAGTGATTAAAGAAAAAAACGGGGTTCATCAAAAGTATATGACAATGATAATTTAATGATTGAATCTCATCTGCAACAAATAAATACAAAAAAGTAGATATGCATTTATTTATTCATGAAAACCCTTATTCTTGTTAACAAATTAGTGAACGAGGACATTAGCAACAACTGACAAGTAGCTCTTGTATTCTGGCCCTTCTCTTTGTTTTGATAATAGACCTCTGCATCTTCATCTCGTGAATTTTATGGCCCTACAAATCTCAAAATATATTCTGTAAAGATAGTTTAATATTTTTCAGAGTGACATGCAACCTTATCAAAATTGATACTTGCTAATTTGATTGCCAAAATTGTCATATAACAATGAATATTTAACATAAAAACTTATCAAAAATAATAGTTTAATGTTTTTACGATAAGAATAACACATTATATCTTGTAAAAATTCCAAACTCACCTGCTCAAGGGTATTTTAAAATAAATATATATTGTTTTCGAGCTGATTTGTGCTTGTATTTTGATCCTTTTAATTGATATTTACGTATAAAAAATGGTTGAAATAGTTAAAATAATAATCCAAAATTTAAATGATGTAATTACTATTATCGTTCAACTGTTTATTATGTAATTAAATACGTTTTCTTTTTGGGGGTTGGAAATGACACAACTCACTAAACGTGCTAGAAAAGAATTTTCATTAACGGAGGGTTAAATGCAGAAAACATCCTTTGTATAATGTATATAGTTTCAAAATCTGTCAACATCCCAATTACCTCTATGATATATCCGATGGATTCATTGGGAGTACATTGAGAGTTTCATATTTAGTACTAATAATTAATTTTTTTTTATATGTGGCTTCATACTTCAAAATAATTATGATAGGACAATATACCAATTTTAGAGTTTGGTTGTGCTTGAGTTTCTGAGAATTTTTACATATGTAATGTAGTTCCTCCTTTTGTAATATATAAATACCATAAATTTCCTGCTTGTATAATAGTGACTGGGTCAATTGTAACCATTCTTACCATTCGGCATTTTATTTTTACTTTTTTTTGCCTTCATCACGAAATATGAGCATTGTTACGAAGTCTATTCCTTAGCATTTTATAATAAATGGGATTACATACATATTCATGAATTTGCTGATAAATATCAAAAAGAATATAAAAATAAAGTAAAGAGGTAATTTATTTTGTAATCAGAGTAATCAGTGAAGTTTGTTGTATAAAGAATTAAAAAAATGTATCAAAGTGAAACCAAAATTAATATTAGATCAAATACTACATTTATAAAAATGTTTATTATTCCTTAAAATCAACAAGTTATGGCATATATTTTTTAGTATGTTTCTAAAATCAAATTAAATCAAATACATTCAATTTTTTATTTATCGGAATAATGCCAGTTTTTAATCAAGGTATAGTGAATAAAATTAAATATTTTTTTTAAATTGGTTCCTTAGTTTTTCCATTTGATTTATTAGGTTCTACTTTTTTCAATTATAAGACTAAGCCGTAGAAAGGTACCTACAAAAGTATAACTAATATTCAATCTATTGAAGAAGTAATTGAAAAAATGATACAAAATGTATATAACGTATTTTTTTACTCTTTCAACTGTTTACCATATTAATAAATACGCTTTATTTTTGGGATTTATTTTTTACCCAATTCAATATCTACATGAAAAAAATGATTCTCGCTAATAGAGGGTTGATAATAAGAAATCAATTGGGGTTGCTGAGAAGCACTATTCGAAAGCAAATAGCTTGTTATGTCATGAGCAGATTAACTTCTATATCTAATTTACTTTTAATACCTATATACATCATTTGTATGTAGTTATGTACAGAAACATCAACTTAATTAGTCTAATATATACATATACCTACATTAGTATGTATGATTATATTAAGTGTAAAGTTAAAGTAAATTAGGGAAAGAGAGACGAAGGAAAGTTGCACCATTTTTTTATATAGTTATATCACTCATAATCAATTTGACTTAGACTCTTCAAAATTTAATTCAACATACGAGTTTGTCTGCTATTGTTTGAATCTATTTAAAGAATCATACTGATCAGTACTTTCTTCATAAGTTGTATTTGAATGTGACACATTAAGTGTTGCAACCATTCTCAAAAGATTGCAAAAGTCGATGGAACGATTCTTATCATTTACGTTGAATTTCAATAAGTTTATGTTAGTACCTTTTAAATATTATTTTCTGAAAAACCTTTAAATTGTAATTTCAAAGTGTAGTTTAATTAACAATTAAATTATTATAGCATATTAATATATTTAATGGAGTATAAGTGTCGTTTACTTATTGTTAGTTTGTTTAGATACCCGACAATAGTGGCGCCAACTTGAGTTTATTATTATTATTTTAGTTTGTATAAAGACTTGTTTATTAAGATAGCTTAGTATAGCGCCATATAGCGGATATTAAGGTTTTATTATGTTTTTAGTTTGCTGCTGTCTAATCGGTACGTGAGCTCATCCACTCATAATATAATTATATTTAGAATGATGCTCTAGTTTTGTACATGCACCCTTGTACTGTACTGAGACGAAAAAAAAAAAAAAAAATAGAAGATTAATCATTAAAGGGACAAAATTTGACATATTTTGCAACTGATCCTCTTGTACTCAGCGTTATAATATCTTAATTTTTGAACTGTTAAGTGAGCTTTTGATTTTGATAAACTATATCAACTGATAGTGAAAAAAAATAATAAATCAAACCTTATATGTTCAAAAAAATATATTACTCCTGAAATAAAATTAATCATTCCTCAAAATCAGTTTTTAACTGATGAAAAACTAAGAAAATTTGAAAAAATAATAATACATTATATTATGATGATATGAATTTTGTGCTTTTAATTTTTTAATGTTTAAAAAATTAAGCTTCTTCCTACTATTTTGGTCATTTATACTTAAGAATACATTTTGTACATCGTAAATTGCTTTTAAATTGTTTTATACTGATTACATATATCTATGCATATCTGTTGTGTCACAATACTAAAATTAATATTGGTATTTTGATACATTTCTATACTTTTGACTAAAAATATATAGCAAAATGTTGTTAAAGGCAATTCAGATCTTTTTATATAGGGTTGTTCAAAAACTTGAAGGTTTTATAAAAATCAATCATTTTTTTTCAGGTAATGTTTGATATATTACAATTATCTTGCTTAGAAACCTTACCGGGTTATGTCATTAGTAGGGCAATTTATTTTTTTTATTTAATGACACTCAAGCACCAATTATAATATAAGTTTTGTATTATACAGTATTAAATGCGTCACTACCCCAATACTCCTATTGTACAGGTTTACCAAATCACGCTGATACTTTTCCAAGATTGGAAAAAGTTATGAGATCATTTTCAATTGCATTTTTGGATCAAATGTCCAAATTTCATTTGGTTTTAAGTCATTAAAAGGTTGTTGACAACGCTCTTGACTGAGTTTTTGCCCTCGTTGTGAAAATAAAAGTATCTAAATTATAATTAGTAACTTGCCATCAGCTTTGCCAACTGTGTACCAGTCTTTTTGTACTCAACAAAACCTGATAGCTTGGTTCATATGTATTTATCTCCTTGAACTTCAATTGGGTTGAAGTACACGTCTATGTTTCTATATCTATGATGTCGGGAGAAGAGTTTCATTTCAAAATATAATTTATGTATGTACCTATAAATCTACTTAGACGTGTAAACGTAAGATTGATATTGTAACTCACCTTAACACACCTATGCTTGTCCGTAAGGCTGTCCCTAATAATCAATAATTTATTACTCGTAACATAGGGATCTTACTGAGCTTTACATCTTTAATGATGTCGAAAATTTTATTGCAGACTAAAAAGCCATTTTTCTTCTTTAATCGTGATTATTTTATTTGTTTTGTAAATAAAAAAAATCTTTTACAAAATCAAAAAGGAGAAAATTCCCTTATATTTATTTACTTCATCTATACATACAGCACAATATTTCATAGATATACAATTATACAATACTACAGGCTCTTGAGTTAGGATACTCAACAATTTTAACTATTTTAAAGAAACATTATTTGATTGAAAAGTTGATATTGCCCCTGATATAGCAGTTCAAATAAAATCCATGTATATATTATTCTTTTAAATTGACGATTAAGACAAGCATATTTTTTATTAGAAATCGACAATAATTTGTGGAAAAGTGTAACATGTAATCCACACTCACTTAATGGAAAAATCATTTTAACTTGTTAATTTCTTGACGAGCCGCATATATTCCATGCATCAAATGAAAACTGGGAACATAAGTTTTTCGTAAAGGAACTAAACGGATAAGAAAATGCTATTGGAATTTATATCCATAATATTTCCCGTTCTAGTATGAAAACATTTTTGATTAATTGATAGGGATACTTTTTCAGGATTTATGTAAACTCTGAAAGTATTTTCATTGCCTTTCTAGTAGTGCATATCTAGAACAAAGATAAACTGTTTAAAAAACTTTTTATTTCCTAATAACATTTTGAGTACAAATTGTTATTCTACTCTATTTAACAATAAATGAACGCATAATATCACTCATAAAAAAGCAATTCCTTTAGTTATTTAGTAATTCATGGATTTATATAAATCTACTTTGAAAGTTTGCTAGCCTACATTTTCAACATATTGAAAAAAAGTTAAAGGTGCTCAAATTATGCTAATTGTACATAATTTTATGTACAATATATAATAGAGTTTAAACAACCCCACTTAGAAACCCACAAAAAATTGCATAATGTACGTCCATACAATGAATGTCATCATTTTTTTTTAATAGCTATCATTTGCATGATTCTTTAAGAATAAAAAAATCGGACTGATTATTTTATTATTTAGAGGTGTTAAGAAATTAGTATACACTAACGAGATGACTTGTAACTTATGTTGATATGTATGTAGTAGGTTTTCTTATTGGTAGAGAAATCGTCGTTCAGGAATGTCTCAGGAAAATCCAGGGTAGGTTAATAATAGTAGTGGATGATACTATTTTTTTAGGTGGTGATCACAAACAAAACTTTTCCAATTACTAGAAATAAATAAGCGGAATACAATTTAATTTTTTTTCTCTCGATCAATTGTGTTTTTTACCAAGCATTAATGTAACATATCATGTTTCAAATTTGTTTTAACGAATTTACAATTAAGTTAACGGATAATTAACCAAGTTAATGGCCGAAAAACGTTTTTTTTTAAATCTTAATTTATGAAATCTGTGTAGATATGACATACATAGGTCAATAGACCATAAATTGGCCTCAATTTTAGAAGTTTTTTATCTTTAGAAATGTAAAGGTAAAAAAAGGTCCTAATTAACTTCTTTTAATAAGAAAAATCCATACTTAAGTTTCTTTTACCTATATGATAGCTTTTCAACTATGCATTATACATGCATATCATTGTTTTAGTTTGCAATAAATCATAAATCAAAAATTCATCAAAAATATACTTTCTTTATCTTACAGTAGTACTCAGAAATAAGAATTATATTATGGAAGAGTATTGTTTCTAAATAGAACTATTATTAATATACCAAATGACTTGTATATTCAATAATTATTTTTTTGATGAAATTGTTATCAAAACTTTTGAAGTTCTTCTTCAAAAAAGGATAATATCTATGCAAACGCTTTAAGCGTATCGTATATAAAGCATGTATGTATCAAAACTCACTTTATACGTATAAAAACACATTTTTGTAAAAAGAAAATAACATTGGGATGCAGAAAAAAGTACTGCTTTAACAACGAGAATTGAGAAAGCAAATTTATGTTCTATTTTATGTCATTTTTCTTATATTTAAAGAGTAGGTTCAATAATACACCTATTACAGCCTATTACAGGCGGAGCTTTATGAATTTAACATAAGAAACAAGTTTAAATTTTTCCATTTACATCCAACATTTAAAAATTGTTTATGTTTATCTATCGTCCAGAATACTTTACTTAATGATAAATAAAAAGATAACTCAAAATTATTGACTAATTTGCTGCATCACTCAACATTTTATTTCAAATCATAAGTATTGTTCAATTCAGAATTATGGATCTCGAGAAAAGGTGAATATCTTGAAAAGATATGATTTATTTTTTTAATTTCAATTGAAAATGTTTTTTCGTCTTTGGTGTTCCATAGGGTTAAAAATATAAACATTTCCATTCATTTTTTATTTTTTTTAGTTGATTTAGAATAATATGTCTCCAAATCATATATGTAGGTATCTCTTCTTACATATAAATGCTATATTAATTATTGCATCGGCTCTTATCCTACGGATCTTATGAAATTTTTAATATATATAATTATTTTTTTTGAGTCATGAATAGATAAACTTTATCTATAAATCATATATGTCAGCACATAAGCAAGCTAGAAGGATTTTTTTTCCAAAATTTAATTTGAATTATATTTATGCTCTTTCACAAATAATGGATCTTTTTCTATTAACAAACTATTATAATCGATCCTTTAGAGATACAGCAAAATTTTAAATAAAGTAACAAATATCATAATAAGGTTATATTGGGGCTTAAAAAAAATTTATAAACAAAATGAAAGTTTTATACAATAATAAAAGTTCTTCCATCTCTCAACTCATCCTAGAAACTTAAAAACAATGTCTCTAATTGAACAATTTATGTCTGTGAAATATTGGGCTGTGTTTATATGTGATGTACAAAAAATTGGGTCTCTCTTTTTTTCTTTATTTTTGTTCAATATTGATTTTCTGCCACGTATTCTATGTTATTTTATTTTTAACATTTCACCATGTTTTACAGAAAGTCAATTTATATCGATATATTGTTGACTCTAGTCTAATTCATTATTTTACCTAGAGAATTCATAAGTTTCTAGGTATCCTGGGCTTAACATGGTTTATCGTTCTAGCAATTGGTATCCTTGTTCCTATCCCTCACTCATTTTTGCTCACTCTAACTCTTCCAACAACTACAAAATTATAAACTATAAAGTTACTACATTGAAAGTAGAAAATGTAATGAAATACAACAAGTAATAAAATTGTTTGTTGTTTTTTATGATAAAATGTTGCAACATTCATAATACCCCCTCCCATCCTTCTCTCCTTTTCCTCTTATTTTATTTTGCCTTTTTCGGATCATAAAAGTATATGTGCCAAGGGATTTGTAGGATTCTCGTTTTTCACTGATGTAATAAAGACAGTAACTTTTAAATAAAAAAAATATGATATAATAAACAGAGAATGGAAAGTTTGTTTGTGTTTGTAGTCTAACAAAATTGGTTGATAAATTCTTGTTATATACGTACATAGGTAGATATTAGATACATACATACATATATTATGATATGACTACAACAGAAAGAATACATTAAGCTAAGGGATCAACGACTGAAAATATAATGATGAATGTGCTTTCCACATCCATGTGGGTTTATTAACTCTACATATATTTCAAAATATAATAATATATATATGTATAATTAGTAACTTGTGGTTAATTTTCTAGAGGAAACACATTGAAATAGTGTGGTAGAGGTTTATGTATGTATGGATGTAGTTATTGGTAACAATTGAAGCTAATTATGATAAAAGTTTTTAGTTTCCCCTTTCCTAATTTGTACTTCTTCCAAAGTTTGTAAACTTATTGTGTTTTGTTCGGGGAAATAATTACTCAGATGGTTTAGATATATAATCTACTATGTTTGGTTTAGTCCTCAGGAAGTGACATTTTTTAAAGTTAATAGTTTCACTCTTCCATAGTCACTAGTGTTAGATCCGTCCTAGGACTGATTTCCTAATCAGTCTCTTTTTTCCCCGTTCAGTATTTTTTTTATCGGTCCAACCATTTTTATTATTTAACGAAAGAATATAAAAGAAAGAAAACAAATAATGATAACTAGGAAGTACAAATTATAATACATATACCTCTTGTGACGTAGTTAGTTAACTAGGTCAATTTAGCTGTTGTAGTTACCATAAAACATTGATGGAGACGTTTCCTAGGACTGACAAATTTTATCAGGACTGCATCGATTGAACTGTAGTTTTTTTTTTGTAAGACCCATCCAACACTAATAATATATTTATTATTCGTAGGAATATGAATATTAGCTAAATAGAGGTGTGTACATTAGCTTTAAGCCTGAGATAATTTTATTAAAATATAGTAACATTGAGAGACGAAATATCTGGTGATAGAGATCACTATAAAATATAATGCGTTATAATTATCCAAATAGGTAAGAACAATTATTAAGAACATTCATATCAACATATCATACATCTTACCAAATTATATTTATTTTTCAACTCATGCTGACTGCAATTTAGCAAATATTCACACATTTTAATTATAGGATTTTTAAAAATATGACATACCAGTAATTCAATGTAAAGCCGATACTGTATTAACGATCACATTTTGTAAAATGTTTGAGAGGGGAACAGCTTAGCAATCATGATGCTACATTATATTAGCTGAAAGCAGCTATGAGAGGGCAATGGGTGAAATAAATATAAATATCACTACGTATCTAGGAAGGACAGGCGTAGAAATCACTCAGATGTCTATCCTCAATCCTACTCTGAGTCAAACAAGGACACTCACACTTATAACTCCAACAAATTCTATGTCATACTTGAACACAGGTATTTTATTATCAGATTTTCCATCCTCAACAATAAAAGAATAAAAATAACAGCTTTTGAAAAATATCAATAACCATATTTACTACAAAAAGTTAATAATTTTATAACTCTACATTAGTGTGTTCGCTATTTTTTAAAGTTGACCATAATCAAAATTATTATGGATCATGAGATGTGTTTAGGTGTTAATAATGACTTCCTATTGTTTTTTATTTTTTGTTTTTTTTGTGCCATGAAAAACTGTAACCTTCCATCCAGTCAAAGTTCCAGTGTTCCTGAAGTACCTCAAAATCAGGTCAAGTTAAAAAAAATTACAATTTAGGCTTAAGAGAAACAAAACAAAATTTCATAATTTTTTTGATTTTTTTTACTTTATTATGTATTTGGTTTTATATATTAAAACTCATGGAGTAACTATTGACACATACAAACATTGACAAGTAATTATGGAGTTTTATTTATTCAGCAATTTATAGAATTAGTTTTTTTTTAATTTGATCTCATTCTGAAGTACTTCTAGAACGCTCGAACGAACTTTGACCGGATGGAGGGTAACGGCTTTTAATGCCACAGAAAAAAAATTAGGAGTTCATAACGAACACCTAAAAAAATCCCATGATTCATTATAATTTCGAATTTGGTCAACTTTAAAAAATAGTGAACACTCTACTCTACACAAAAGTAAGAATAGGTAGAACGTAGATAAAAATAAAAGTTTTAGAGTGATCCTTATATGATCATAAAAGTTATTCTTACAACGATAGATATTGTTCTCTTCACTGTGAATTTGTATTTATAAAAATAAGGAATTACTTAAAAAATCAGGCCTTTTTAAAATAATTTTGTATACTTCCTGACATAATGTTTCAACCTTCATTATTTTAAATTTAAAATGACGTTTTAAGCTCATTTTAAAATAAAAACTTTTGGCGTGTTGAGGGATCCAACCAGAAGTGCAATACTGGGTTAACTATTTCATGGACTCTGATTTGTATTGAAGCCGTTATCATGTGTACTCAGAGTTGACTGGGACTCAGAATGGTTGGATCAAGATAAATTTCCAGATCCCATTCTATTCTTTATAGATCTCTAAATTTAAATCAAGGTCTTGCCAAAAATCATGTTATCAAGAGGGATTCTGAAGAAGCTCATCTAGTGACGCATAGGGATTTTAAATAGACTGGAAATTAGAAGACGATCCCTACGCCTAAATATTCGTTTAAATTTATAGTCGTAGGATTAAGTAAAAAAATATTCTTATAAAATGTGACGCCATAGTCAATCGAAAATTTGAAAACATGACGTCGGAAATTATCGCAATTTAATTTTGAAGGTCTTATTCTATAAGTCATAACCTACATAATCACACTTAAGATAGCAATATCTATTGATTAATACAAACATATCGAAGCATGTCGAGATTTTAAAAAAAATTGGTTCATTCATTCCTTCTTCAAATTATGTTTATCTTTTGATGAATGGTCGTGATGGTCAGATCTCAATCCAAACAAAGTATTTCAATCCACTTTTGATCTTATTATTCACGACTGCATAATTAAATTACAAAATTTATTATATTGATAATTTTAGATAATTATAATATTCTCCCTACTCTGATGCTATTTTAATGTAGAAAGTTTTCCTCTTTTTAGCAGTAATATATTTCTCCTTGCAAAATCGTAAAATAGGCAGCAGATGTAAACCAAAATACCTAACAACAAAGTATAGCAGGGACACAGTTATGATGAAAAAATTAATTTTGTGATATTTAAAGTATCAATCTTACAAATATTATAAGTGAAGGACTAAATAGATCCCCAACCATTGGATAATCAACCTAGGATTTAACATCAATTACATGTACCTACCTTACAATAATTCTGCCTATCGTGGTAAAAAAATTATTACTGGTTTATGTTACCTTGACTCTTAGTAAATTTATGTAAACAAGTATATCAAATCATTGTGACCATAAGTCTTGCTCCTGCCTTCTCCTTGCACTCTACAAAATGTTCATCCCTGAATACTTTGAATTTGCCCAAAGAGAATGAAAAAATCTTATTTACAAACTCAAGACCAATAACAGGAGTTAAGTATCTCCTTAAGTCCACGAGGACCCATGAAAGAGGTCTTGGGGTTTCACTCAAGAATGTTCAGAGAGCTATAAGAAAAATATTTGGGAAGCCCCTGCTAAGGGTAGATGGGCTACTTTTGAAACCCATTTCCACCGTTGAAAGACTCTTTTGAATGAGTCTTGAGTTCTGTTACACTATTTTTTTAAACTTTTGGCCCTAGACTACACCTTTTGAGAGGATTTCAAGGGAAATGCCTGTAGAGTCCATCATCCAAATAGCCAGACCCTCAAATCCACTTTCAGCCAGTACTGGGATGCCATGGCATAGGGCTACATCCTCAGCGGGTGCAGGGCCCTCCGTCACCGACTGAAAACCATAACTGCCGCTAAGGGCAGCTACTTTAATGATGAAGAGAGCTCCGACAAACATCTATATGTAGTATTAATTTTGTAGAAATAATAAATACATTTTTTCTTTTTGAACTTTAAAATTCAAAATGTTCAAATTTTAAAAGACCGCACGTTAATAAAATGCGAAAAACATTTATTTTGAAAATCTTCCGTTTCCAAAATAAAAATGTAAGTTACACATTTTTTTAAATGTCTTAAACTGTCATTAAAATATTCTATAAAAATATATAAATATATTTTAGTTTTGCTCGCGGTAGAGCTCGTGTCTACATTAAAATAA
This sequence comes from Lepeophtheirus salmonis, assembly GCF_016086655.4. Taxonomy (NCBI): domain Eukaryota; kingdom Metazoa; phylum Arthropoda; class Copepoda; order Siphonostomatoida; family Caligidae; genus Lepeophtheirus; species Lepeophtheirus salmonis. The sequence continues at coordinate 12,997,269 of NC_052131.2, read as the reverse complement.
TAAATTGAGACTTTAAATTATTTAAAAAAAAAGAAAGTTCAAAATTAAGCTCAAATTTAAAAAAGCATAAATAAGGTCTTGTACATTTTTTCGTGTTCCCGTTCAATGTAAAACTAATTCCGGTCAGGGACAAGGTTTTTTTGCCCTAAGCCCATCCAAACTCCGCCTAAGGTGTAGGCCTTTTATTATTTAAGCTTTAAACATCCTTAAATTAAATTACATATATCTTGAAATTTTTCGTTTTAGTGAAGAAGTCACAAATCTCAAACTCTGAATTCTTTAATCCCATAATTGATTGGTCCTTGTAGTATTTCATTTTAATTATTTTACCCTTTGTTTTATATAAATGTATGTACATTGTTCATACATTCATTTGTAAGTAAAGACTATATAAATAGAATATTGCTTGTTTATTTCCACTACCTAATAACAAACACAGACGCCGTAGGAAGTTAGGGGTGAATGACAAGCTTTTTTAATTTGATTATTTATTATTTCCCTGTTTTTTGTTCTTGCATTATATTAAAACAAATATATACATTCATACATGTTGTACAATTACAAATGGGAACATATTTTTCTATCTCGTTGGAATGTGCTATGATTTTCTAAATCACGAGGCATTAGGATTCATTTTTTGAATGGGGAGAAACAAAAGAGATATCTGAAAATATGTGTCAGTTAAAATACATAGAATTAGTACATAAATTTGACTCACTGAACGTGTCCCTAGAAACTTATCACACGTAAATAGTAATATAATAACAATATGATAAATATGTGTTATTCATAAAAGTTGTAGGGTCGTTCCATGGGAGGGGGTTAGTCCAGACGCAGCGACCCTTTTCTTCAAAGATGTTGATTTTTCAAGATAATGTATATCTTCTGTCTAAGAATAAAATATAGGAAATAAGCAATAAATTTATTCGTATTAGTTACTAGAATCTAATATAAAAGTATAAGTAAAACACAGCCAGTATGCGTTCTAGACACTAAACTACTCCATGGTTTATCACACCATATTAACAAAAATTATCAAACTTTTTTAATTAATATTTAGGAGAAAAAGTAAAATATATATTAAGTGGAGACATTTGAGTGTGTACTACATTAAAAAATAAAAATAACACTGAGGATGTGGTCTTCTATATTATAAAATCACAGTTTTTCTCTTAGTCGAGACCCAATTACTTCGAGCAACGTTGGATACTGAAGTCAGCTTTAACAAATGCTAAAGTAAATATATTCAAGTTACTGATTGAATACGTTAATTAATACTTTAAGTATCTTTTATGAACAAAAAGAATTTGTCATTTTTCTTAACTAAGGCTTAATTAATGTTTTTCTTATTTTTATACATATAATAAAGCATGGACTTTTAAACTTACCAGAAAGTCAAGATAGATTTTTGATGAACCAACTGTTTATTATATATCATGATCTGATCATTTTAGCGTTTTTATTTCAGAGATATTTTTCGCCCCATTTGGATATGTAAGTTAAAATTTTGGGACAGAATTATCCTTACTATAATTAATATATATTTTTTGATTTCGATGCTCCTTTTTAGCCGCCGGAGATTGCGTTCACAGAGGAGGAACTGAGATTTACTGCAGTCAAGCTTTTAAATAAAAATGAAGGACAAATCAGCAACTGTGGCATTTGTAACACCACGGCTGACAATACGTTACATCCATGAAAGAAAGGAAAAAAGGCTTACTCGCTATAATTGCCATCAGCATCGATCACGACCTTGATATGGCCTCTGAAGCGGGAGAAAGTCTTAATGAAAAGGTCCCTGGGCATGTATGGGAAGTGCTCTTTGGATGGCAGGCTCCAAACTTGCCTAAATTGTTTGGGGAATTAAAAAGCAGGTTCAAAATATTAAAAAAACATTTACGTTCTATTTTGTAAATACAAGAGAGGCACGGATTTGATATTCGAACCCCATATTTCCTCCTTATATAATGAACATAACTGATTAGTCAAACTTTATCAATATTTTTTTGTAAAGATTGTAGACGTTACAAGACGATGTGACATTCATTTGTCCCGAAAGTTAGTGAACAGGTTTCTCACGACTAATTTCAATCCTGATTTCTTATTTTTTAGTTAGTCCGACCATCTTACGAAGATATTTGGAGAGTAAGACGACCGAGTGAATTTATTAATTAAATCTAAATCTTTAATCAATATTTGTTTTTACTTACATAAAAATATAATCTATATATATTATTAATATAATTGCTAATATTGACGTATAGAAAGAAGGAATGATATATTGTTATTAGAAAGTATTCGGTATATGTATGTAAAACTAACAGATTTGACAAATTGATAACATTGTCTCATCTAAGAAAATACTTATTCAATTGTTTCATTTTTTTTTTTTTTTGAAATACACTTTCATCATTTTGTGTTTATAATATTTGCATTAACTGTCTTTGTAAATCCTTGAACTTTCAATCTTTTTTCCAATCTTAGTGATATGATAATTAATTATTTCCTGCGTTATAAAGAAGTTTTGTATTAATCCTCCATGTTTTCTTGACTGTTTTATTATTGTTTACCTACCCCAAAGATAAGAATGAAAAAAAAAAGATAGCAATACAGTAAAAAATGCCTTGTTTAATAAAGAAAATAACTTGTTTTTTAATATTTTTTTACTTTTGAAATAATAAATCTTTGACAGTTTACAAAATTAAAAAACTACCATCGGAGAAGGATTTTGCGCACACTTGCAACAACAAAGTGCTTGTGCTTAGCTCTCTGATTATAACAATTAATCAACACAGTTCAGTTTTCTACAAGTTGATAATACTGTAAAATAAATTAAAAATATATTGAATACGAATTCATCGACACTATTTGGAAGCATATACATGTATACTTTGAATAAATAATCTGAACTTCTGGAAGCAGGTAAATCTTCCATAGAACTAAAGTATACTCTAACAACAATTTTCAAGGAGTATGTAACCATAGACTAAACTCAGACTAAAGAGAAAAGTAAATTGACTTTTGTTCGTCCTAAAATAAGGAAATTAAATGGGTCTATTCCTGAGTCCAATCAAATCCTAGATTACGATGTGGCTGAAATAGCCATCAACAAACTAAAATTGCTGCTAATAATATTTCACATCTCAAAGCCAAGATGGGACCTGGTTGAGCTATTATTGTATTATAAAACTCCTTAGATCGTATTTCAAAATTATTGAACAAAAAACTTACCAAATCAATGTTTTCTCTAAATTCCATGTGATATTTTCTCGTTAATCTCCTAATTTTAAACGATGAAATATTTAACAACATCAAATTCTATATATTTTCCTCATTCTTCATGTTAAACTGTCTTAGCAATGCTTATCCAAAGAAATTCCTTCTTTTCCATAAAACTTAGCAGAAAAAAGTAAGATTCATTAATTCAATGTGATCTCAAATTCACCAAAAGTGTCTTATAAAGTATTATACATTCAAAAACAAAAATATATGACTTTGTAGCTTTCTGTATCATGCATTTGGGGATCCAAATTAAATATCACCTTTCCTACTGTTAGAAATAACATCATTATTTTAGTATTTAATAGAGCAAACAATTAGTGCTCTCATCACTTCAAGTTTGGTCACACATTCTCTACATGTGACAACAATAAAACATTTATTAAAGATTTTTTAATAAACCTTAAAAATGTAAATGACCAGAAAAAGACACTCTATTATGGAGAATACTTAAAAGGAGGAATGTGCATATTAGTAATCCCCTTCCACCCTGGAAACCTTAAAAGAAAGAAAAATACAAGACACATTAATATAAAAAAGACATAATTTGAATCAAAATAGCATATAATTTCTCATAAACACAGTTAATACATTACATTAAACACTATAGTCAGGTGCTCATACATTACATCAAACACCACAGTCGGGTGCTCATACAAAACAACATAAAAGAAGAACAAAATCACATCGAATTTTTACGATTTTGACGATTGGACGTTTTGAAGTCTCTGGAGTAGACGAACTTATAAAACGATCTGAAATTTATCATGATATATCATAAAATCAAAAAAGTACCTGTAATATTGAGTCTTTCTTTTGAATTTTATTAATGCATCATCTCTTGTTCGACTCCTTGAGAAAGCTTATAGAGAAATCCTTGATTCGAAATTGATATCTAAATTTATCAGTAGAAGAGAGCTAGTCTTGGTTCATAAAAGAGGAAAAGAGTATTTTAATTTTTTTTACACAAATAATTCACAAGAGGCTATTGAGGATTTTCCCCCTGATAATCACAAATAAACAGGAAATCTTGATAAAAATAGATTTGAAGAAGACATCCCACGTAATGTCTAGAATATAATAAATGAGATAGATCTGGCATGGAAAAGTTTTCCATTTTCCCTGAAAAAGTAAAAGAAATGCAATTTATAAAATGTCAGATTTGAAACGTCTTCTTACCTATTTTTGGATTTTCCTAAGTTAGCAAAGATACATGACGTGTTCCAAAAAAGGGTCAAGGAAGGCTACAAGGTAACGCTGAAGGGAAGGGACTATCTTATTTCTTTATCTTCAAAGTTAACGAATATATAAAAATACTAAAATATTAAAATTAATGGAACTTAATACTGGGAAAGCCAAACGTTGGTAGCCCAACGAACTACATTGAATGCTCAAACAATCAGAAACACTCTACTGACCTCTAGATCGTATCAAAACTCTTTCCTAAATTCTATTGCAAGTGACTGAAGAAATTGCTGTTATGTGGAGTATCAAAATCCAGCAGTTGGGAAATAATTGAAACTGTTTACGAAGTAAGAGAAAAAATCAAAATTAAATTTTGTAGAAAAAAAAATCAATATTGCTGAATGGTATCTAATTTACACTTAAATATTATAACAATATTTTATAATAGTCGTAACGTATATTTTGGGATTGAGCTATTAATAAATTCATTTCCCGGATGGCATCCAGATTAATTATGAGTAATTGTGTACAATGTACATAATACCCTTCCATTGTATAATGCAATTAATTCTTCTGAAGTATTTAGCCTATACTTCTCTTTTAAAAAAAGCTGTACATATAAAGCGAAGTAAATTGTTCTATACAAATACATCAAATTTATAACTTGGGGCATAATTGGTTTGATTTATAGGTTCTAATTGATTTATATTCAACTTTAAATGTTCAGGATAAAGGAATGTAGTAAAAAAAAAGTTACCTTTTCATGATCTAGTTCAACTTTTTATGAAACTACCATCAAAGACCTTTGAAATTTTATTAAATAATACTCTCATAACTTTGGCTTAGGAATGATTTAATTCATTTCTTAACTTCTTTTAGTAGGATATGATCAACTTTTTATCAAATCAAAATCTCCAATATTATTATATTGTTAAGATAAATAACTTTTACAATTATGTTTGAACTAGTTGAAAGGCTGGCTGGCTGGAAAATATCAAGAATATCTTTAATAATTATTGCTTACAAATTAAGATAAAGTTTCTTCATTTTAAGCATTAATATATTGAATCATCATTTGTGGATGTTGCTAATCGCATGAAAGACTTTAATAAATAGAGGTCTGACAAAACATGTTACTAATAAATATTTTTAGAAATAATTGAGTGGCTGAAATGGCAATGAAAGCAAGATTTTTTGTACCACAACAAAATATCGATTAAAATGATAAAATATAATGCTATGGTACATAATTACGGCACAAGGTTAAAACACCGCACTAAATTCCTTTCAAATTCCTTTGCATTGATTCCGTGATTTATAAATTATAGTTTAAATAGCTGCTAAAAATTAGTGATACTATTGATGAACTGTTTTTGTAATTCTATAGTGTCGTTGTAAATGCAATTTTTTCCCTGTCAATGTCTAATCCAAAATACAATTTATAATAGCTATTTCCTAAAAGATTGTTGTAACAATCTAAATAGCAAATAATTGAGGGGTCATCCCCGTGGATACAACGGTGGCGTGTAACCTGTTTTAAAAATTATTTCTTGATTTATTGTATATATTAGATTTATCAATGACCCTACAAATATTTAAAATGATTAAATGGGCGTTTAAAGAAAAAAGTAATTCTCGAGGTTGCGGAAAGTGAAAGTTTAGCCGGAAATTAAAAATTATTTTTTCTATGTGCTTAGAACATGAAACAGTACCATTATTTCCAGTAGAAATAATATTATTTTCATTATTAATATCTAAAATAATGGCTGAGTAGGAAGCAAATCAATGAAAACCCTCACATCCCCTTTGTGTAGGAATGACAAAAAAAGACATACCAACATTGTGGATGTCCGTCAAAAGACTATATATAATGTATATAATACCTTTTATATTTTATATAGTCTTCTGAGCCGAGTTGGGGATGGTGGTTAAAAAAGAAAGGATGCCGACGTCAGTATCAATTAGAAAACTAAAATAAAGAATGACACAACCATCTTAATTCCCTATCTACGTAAATAAATAAATACAATGCATGCCAAATAGCTAGGTTTTTTTTTTTGGGGGATTTTTCGTATCAAACTTAGGGGTTAATGATTGAAAAGGGTTGAAATTTGATCAAATGAATAATAAAAACTTTTGGAAGTTAAAAGAAATTATTTCAAATTTCTCCGTTTTCTGCTTTTTTTTTCTATTTCTACTCTAGCATCAATATTGACAAACTTTTTTTTGAAATAAAAATAAAATAAAGTTTGATGTAGAGAAAGTTTCATATTTTTTTTTTTTACATTTTAAAATCAAAAAAACTTTTCCCTCTGTCACTTTAGTTTAGCGATAAACTTAATGGATTTTTTTTTCTCTTATTTTTCTTTATTTTATATGCCAAAGTCAATTTCCTATGTATGTATATACATATTATACAGTGTGTCCAACCACATACTCACTCATTTAAAACTTTTCCATTATTAAAAAAATAATATTGATTTTATATCTACAAATGTATATTACATAAGTAGGTTGTTAATAAAAAATCCAGAAAAAATGAAAAAAGTTGTATGAACTATTTTTACTTAGTTAAGAAAATGCCAAATTCAGATTATATCTACAAGGTACGACCTCTTTATACCAAATGCCACGGGTTTTTTTTAAATTGGATCTACTCCTTGACTAATCATCCGATTTTATTTCAAACTGATGCCAAATGAAAACTGACTGAAAAGAAATATGGTAATTTTATAAGCATTTGGTGTCATTAATGCCCTTCATTCAACGATGGAAGGGGAACCGTTCTATTTAGGAGTGTCCAAAAATCAGTCCCGGATACCGGACATCGGCTAAGATTTTATGTTGCAGGAGGATCTGTTGGTATGACATTCAACTAAACCCTATACAAAGCAGTCCATAGCGTTGAGCTCCATTGAGCTTGGAGGCCAAACACTTGGTCCAACAAAGTAAAAAAAAACGACAAACAGAATATTTTGGCGAATGACATAGAGCAAAGTCTTGTTACCGGACAAATGAACTCCCAGCTACAAATACCTAAATCCAGAGAATGATATGATCTTCCAGGACTTTGATTTATTCATTTGCATTGATCTTGAATTAATGGCCGTCATTTGGATGGATCGTTATCAATGATATTTTTGGAAATTTTCAATGAAATCCTGACCTCAACTTTTGATCATTATGCTTTCTTGTTAGGTCATAATCACATTCAGCCTCTTTCTGTTCCTTTCTTAATTTACATACAATGGATAAATCCAGGTTTGAGAACTTTGCAATCTCAATATTGTCCCGCCTGATGCAGATCGCAGCAAGGATACTTTGACCTTTCTATAATTATGGAATAAATACTTAGTTGATCGATGCCATTTTTTTATCTGACGCAAAACGCTTTGTGCTACCTACGTATGTGCAGCTCTAACAGGCACTCAAAGATCGTTGTTAAACTGTTGCCTACCTTATATATACCTTCTTTTTTCTATCCCCTTATTTTTTTTTGGTCTGACATGTAGTAAAAAAAATTTAACATCATGTATTATATATCCTTTTGAAACCTTTAGATATTATGCCTATATACGTATAGGACTCATATGTAATAGGGTTTCTCATATACCGGGATATTGCTGTGAGTAGAATAACCAGCAAATGTGCCCCATACAAGATGTTGCTTTTTAATACCAAAGATGGTGTTACTTCATCATTTTTCCACATGACGTTTACAAATGTGTGTTTACTTCTCTTTTTGGCTTTTGGATGCTTCCTTTCAAATATAGAACTCAAAGACTGATTTACTGGTGATGTCATCCCCTTCTTTTAAAAAATGGACTAATTATTACAATCCAGCTAGATTGGATTGTCGTCCCGTCACCTTCATATGATGAGTGTCTGAAAATAAAAAACATTATTTGAAAGGGACTGGTAATATGCTACAGAGCAAAGCATACCAACTGAATTATTCCACTGGGGATCCATAGCTGCGTGTCCACCTTGATTAAAATCACGGACTTCTTCTAATGTGGAGGCATACCACTAGCCACAAAATAGTTTTTAATGATTAAGTTTACACATAACATCCACTCATGGAGCGTTGTTCATTAATCTTGACCTGCTTGTCTATTTTTAAGAATTTTCTAATATGAGATTTACTTCTTATAAGCCTTTTTAAGGGGGAGGGGAAAGAATAATAAAAATATGGAAGTCGTTGAACTAGATTGATCTCTTTTAAATATAGTTAATTATATAAATAATCGTATTAGTTGAAATGTTATATTATAAATATGTTCATCAACCATTTTTAAATGGATATTGATTTACCAGATTAACTATAACTAATAAATGTACTTGATGTTTGTGTTAAGGTGATATTTGATTTATAGTATGTGTATTTTCTTTTATATAGATATATAATATAAAATAAATATAGTAATTAAAAACAAAACAAAGAAACTAATTATTATAAAAGTCGTACTTGTCCTCTACTCTGCACGTCGAAATAACTCCAGTGATACAACAAGCCTCAATATTTTGGTCGGGAAAGAACAAAATAGTTAAAGAAGTTTGAGGAAAAGGGACCCTTTTTGTTACAAATGGACTCAATGATTAACCTTCTTTATAGTCCTTGCGTCTGGTTAGAATAAGAGGTTTTAACTAGTATGACGAATTATGTACAACTGATGAAATCCTCCGTTGAAAACTATGCTACATCCTGTGTTTTTAAGCCCTTTCTTCGTATTATTCAAAAGTATGACATTTTAGAAGTGTTGGAATGAACTAATTTTGATTTAAAAAAAAAATAATTCATGGAAGTTGTGGAGTTAGTAAATACCTAAATCATCTTTATGGATACTTCATGCCTCTTGAAGACAAAAAACATTTAGTGTGTATCACTACTTTAGACTCATTCCTCCCAGACTACCACATTTTATTTGGTTTATATATTTATTGTTTGTTCATGTAATACACGTTCCCTTGATCCAAAAGTATATTCGATAAAAGTAAATACACGTCTCACATCATTATTGAGCATTATCAATCAAAATGAGCTTGCTCAATCTTATATTAATGCATAAGGCGGAATGATATACAAGTATAGGATATATATTTTTGTATAAAATAGTAATTAATTAGAGAAATAATTGATCGATGTTCTAGGATTATTTAATTAATTATTTTCTATAATTAAATAGAAGAGGATGTGATTGTTTTCTTCTTCTTTAGCGTACAATCTTTGAAGAAGTTATTTTTGTCCAGTCCATTTTGGAATTTCTTTTAATGTGGACTTTCTATTTAATAGCACCACTATGTAAAATAATTGAATTAAAATACAGCGTTTGTTTTCAAAACACCAATACAGCAATTTTAATTTGACGATGACTTAAAATGTTGAAAATGCGTTGAATCTCAATGTAAAGCAATTATAATTGGATCAAAATCATATTGCCTTCTTCAATATAGCTTTTGTTATTAATTCAATTATAATTATGACCTATTTTTCATTGATATATATATAGTTAAAAAAATTAAATTATTAATTTTATATCAAAATGAAACATGTAATTGATACTTTAGTTTGATTAAAAAATCCCAATTTGTGGTTGAATATGTTATTTATTTTCAAACAAACACTTAAAGTTGACTTGATGTCTACTTAAATCGATGAGCATTTTTTTTCTATCTAATGAACAAAGTATAAAGAGTTTTTTATACGACGTAGACATTGTTGATGTCGACCATTTTGAGTGCCTAAACAACCAAGCTATAAAAGAATAAAATCCCTTTTTTTTCATTAATATATAGAAAATAATGAACTATTTGATGTTGAAATGGAACCAATAAATAAAAGAACTTAAACTATTCTGTTTATCAAAAATGTATCCCCTTTAATGCCAAGTTTTATAAGATATCAGATCCTAATATGTTATTATATTGTCTTACAATCTTATTTCATTTTGTGAACAACAAGTTAACTATTACAATGGATTGAATAATATTTTATCCTCTAACTGTGTCCGTATCTTTTTAAAAAAAATTCATATTTATATTTGAATGATCTATTGTAAACAAGAATCCTCATTTACGAGTTAAGCCATATTTAACCCTATCTTGTCAACTGAGTCAAACGATCCAAACCTGGCATACTTTATGAATAATTTATGTATGCTCTCACTTCGTCATTATTCTTCCTTTCCATTCCGTCTTCTGTCCTCATCTCGAATTTCTTGTCAGGTTGCATATGCTGTAATGTCCTTTTCTTTTTTCGATACATTTTGAGTTGCATGGCGAGATACTGGTAATTGAATTATTTTTGATTGACATTAGCAAGGTCGAGTATTCGTTTGCAATACTGATGTTTCGATATTATAGAAATATTGACTTTTTTATGGAAAGTTCAGCTAAATAAGGACGGTGCAGGTGGTTTCCAATGGCGTTGCTGAATTTGTTTTCCTTTTTCAATCTCTTTTTGTATTTTCCACAAAATTCATTTTAGGCCTTGACTGCAGGCTGGAAGCTAGACTCCTTTCTCCTTTCTGTACGATCTTCAATTGTAGCAACATTTCCTTCACCAAAAATAGCACCCCTGCAGATATCACAGAATTAGGCGTTTATTGTAAAATAACACGTAGAAGATTTAAAAACTTTTAAATAGAAAAATAACTCCTTGTTTAGTGCATCCAATTGTATAAAAAAAAAATTTCCTTATTGAGCTATAGAAGGACTTTACAAACTACTCATGTATATAAAATTGTATCCTATTGTTTTTGAGATTTTTCAATATATTGCATTTTTTTTTTATATTATATCTATTTTTATTTAATTCACGACCATAAGTTTCCTTTGATACTAAACATGACTAGGTTTGTGTTGAAGAAATTAAAAAGTTGAGATTTTTGATATATTAAATGCTTCTATAAAATATACATGTGCTTAGTGGCCCTTATAGACCACCTCCGATTTAGCTTATTTAATGCACAAATACTCGGGGGACCAAGTCTCACATTCGAGAGAATGGTTAAGAAAATTTTAAAAATCAAAGGATGTTTAAAATGGCATCAAGTTCTATTTAATGTAAATATTAAGACTTTTTTATTCATACAGCAATTTGATACAGTTTAATCAGGATATTTCCAAAATTTGTCCATGCAGTAAAAATATCAGCTTTTAAGATAGCGTCAACTTCAATTACGTCAGTGAAAATACTCTATTACGAGGGATCATAAATCCATATATTAATAGTGAAAAAATAGTTTGAAAAAAAAATGTTACTATTCTTCGTTATAAAAAACTTTATACTTAGATAAAGTAATTTGAAAAAAATATTGTTGTTTATTATTTGTAGAGTAATATATGGTTTGTGTTAGAGAAAGAGGTACGCATGATTAGTTACAGCTCTAAACATTATTTAAATAAGTGTACATTAATATTCAAATCACTTAATTAAAAAATAAAAATGAATATATTGTATACATGTAAAAGTTGAGACTCATTTTTTTGTTTTATGCAAAATAAAATTTTATATATATATAGAAAAAAACTAATAATATAAACATAGCATTATTTATTCATACATAATAATATATTAATCCGTTAAAAGCTTTACATATCAATAAACAAACTTTTTTTTTCATTTTTTTTTTTTGAAATATTGTAGAATATTATGATAATTTATTCATATGTATGCTGTTCCTATTAAGACTTTGTGATTAAATTAAGGGATTTGTAATTTGGTGAATGATACTCAAGTCTTGATTTTATCACCATCTCACAACATCTCATTTGTACTTACTAAATGAGTTCATGAAGATATTTAAAAGATTGTATTAATGTGTAAAATGTGCCATCTTGCGGATATGTATGACTTTTATTTTTTGAAATTTGCTCATTCCTTATTCCATTTTAAATTTTCAAACTCCCCTCTTCTTATCTGAGACAATAAAATTACTTATGATTTTTCATATTAATGTCGCCAAAACTATATGCAACAGCTGTGTTGTTGTTTTATATGTTCAATGTGTATTTTAACGTTTTTACTCTTCATAAATAAGATGAACGTTGATCGGTTAAACATGAGTTTACTCTTTCCGAGTTCAAGTTCATTTAACGATTCTGCAACTAATTAAAACCCTTCTCTTTCAAACTTATTCTAGTGTATGATTCATTGTGGTCAGAGTTATAATCTATGATCAACTTACTTGAGTACAACAGCTCTTGTAGTATCCAATACCAGGTGATCCGGGTTTTCCCTTATTAATATTCTATTTTTACAAAAAAATATATAAACGTTTGTGGGCACAGAATCTCTTTAAAAAATGTCCTTAAACAAACTCATCTTCAGTAGATAGATACTTTCAGAGAATAATTAAGGGGTGTTACATTTTAAAAAATCTGAACACTTACTAATTGAATAATTAATGAAGATTGAGTAATTGAAATTAATTCATTTTTGGATATATTAAAGAATAAACAATTAGTTACAAAGTAAAACAAACCAGATCTCCCTACTTTACGTTCAAGTCGTCAAAATAGCACTTGAACGTGATTGACAAATTTCATTCGCGTACTCCAAGTACTTAGACGTCTTTAGGACCACTATGTACGTTGTCAGTAAGTTTCAAACATTGTAGAGCTAGAAAGGCTCTGTCAAAAAGGCCAAAGGCACCTGGAAAAAAAACTGACAGGTCAACCTTCTTAAGAACATGAGGGTCCATTTAAGAAATATTGTGGTTTTCCGCCTGACTGTCCAGAGAGCTCTCAAAAAGAGGTAGAAAGAGCCTTTTCATGTTGGAGAAGCAACTTTTTATACCAGCAATGAAGATACCCAATTTCCTTCATTCCTGGACTCTTTTGAACTCTTTTTTTGACACCTTTGGGCCACCTACAGCCCTAACCTCAACAATATCAACTACATCTTTCTGGTTTATATCAAGAGGAAGGCTTGCAATGTACGTCATCTAAACACCAATACCCTCCAAGCCACTTTCAGCTGGAACTTGGGTCCCATGACAGAGAGCTACATTTACAGCAGTTGCTTCGCCGACATTAATCGCCTGGAAGACATCATTGCTACTATAGGCGGTTACATTAATGATTAAGATAGAAAGCCACACATCTATTTCAATAAATAATTGTATTGCAATTCTATTTTTAATTAATAAATTATATCTTATTGAAGTTTAAATTTCAATGTGTTCAGACTTTAATGTACCAATAGGTATATATCATGTTACACAAAAAAAGGATATCACTTTACTTTTATGTAATCATATCATTAAAGAACAAATACTGACTGAAGTGTCTCTTATAATAATGTTCTGAGACCATATACTAAGATTTCTTTCCAGTACTTTTTCTGTATCCAAGTCCCTATACCTCTGAGTCATCAGCATCTGATTCCAAAATGATTCCAAGGGATGATGCTCCTGAGTTGAGTCTTAACCTAATCCTATATAATTTCAATTATTCATGCTCAAAGAAAAATATATGAAAAGGTTAATTGAGAGACCCGTGAAGTGCTATCTGTCACCAAAATTAAATATGCTTTCTTTCACTTAGGCGATGATAATTCATACCCATCAACAGAATGACTATTTTATCATTCATGGTCATCCATCATAAAATATTAAAACAAATGACATTGATATTTTCTTATATAAACACGTTGATCTAAATTCCCGTTGGTGCCCTTGGTTTGAAACAACGAAGAAAAAGAAAAATTAAATACCTCTAAGAAACACTTATTCACTAATATTTGTGATATATACTTGTTGAATCAGTCCCAATTGGAACAATTGGGACTGATTCAACTTGATAAGCAAGTGCTAAATTTTGAATTGGAAACACCCGAGAAATCAAATTATTTCGTAATTAAGATATGTCTCAAGAAGTGGAAGGCCATCAGGAGATATAATTGCAGAACATACTCTTGAATTCTTAAACGAACGGCAGTGCAACCAATTGGTGGTAAATCTATGTTTCGATACAACAGCTTCGAATACTGGAAATATTACAGCTGCTTGTATTTATGTTCAAATTAAACTTGACCGTACACTCTTGTGGTCAGCAATGTCGTTATCATATTGGAGAAATAATTTTAAACAATATTTTTCAATGTCTTGAAATTGAGTTCTGAAAGTCATCTGAAGTCTCCTAATTTAAAAGGCTCCATAAGAATTGGGAACATCTCTGTTGTGAGGAGCCAAGAAAATTGTCAAAAGTTGACATGGAAAATACGATGCAGATGCCAAAAAATACTTTTATCTTAAAAAACGTGTGTCTTAGATTCATTACAAACAATGACAATTGTAGAGATGATTATTTGGAAATCGCTCAACTATGTAAAGTTGTTCTCACTAGCGAAGAGATAACAAAAGAAAAGCATCACAATCCAGGAGCAATGTCTAAAATTTTCTGTTCAATAAAAGTTTGTCTAATTGAAGAGGAATATTTTTTTTAATGGAAGTGTAGCAACCAGTTATCAGCAATCAAAAATCAAGGATTTCATTGTTTTTATTGCTTACATTTACTGTGATTATTGATGGCTCACAACTCAATCTGCTTGTTTTTCTCAGTGGTCAAATTTGTGCCTGTACAAGACTATGCTATATTACAAAAAAGTAAATACTCTTATTTCAATAAAAGCTTGGAAGCTTTAGATAGGCATTTATGTTACTTAACACCAGTTATGGTTGTTATGGCATTGTTTTGCAATAAAATACTAGTTTTAGAACGTCGGGCACTTGCAGATTCTTTAATAAATATGAAGCCAAAAAAATTGAGTTGTGACCCAAATTAAAAAAAAAAATTTTCGAAGATAACGTCAGAAACAATACTTGCTAATTAAGTGAACGAGGAATCTTGGTTTACCAAAAAATCTTTTACATATAAATATGAGTTTCATTAAAGCAAATATAGAAACACGGGAGAAGAACAAAAATTTTAATATATTTTAGATATTTTTTAAAGCATTAACATAATAATGATTCAGCAGAAAGAGCTGTCAAGCTTCCCCCAGATTTTCTTCCATCTTCCAAAATAGTAGTTAAATACAATGTAATATAATATATATATATAGTAATAGTAATAATATAGTAAAAAATGATATAGTAAATATATAGTAATATAATGGATTTTCTTTTTTCTAATATAGTGTTTAGAAAGTATGTATGAATAAATAAGGTAATTCATGTTTCTAGAATATATTATTTTTTTAGAAAAAACATGTAAAATTTCGTATCATAAATAAACTTATATTATAAAACGTATACATGTTTGTTATCATAGAACTATTTTTTTAAATATATTTGTTAAGATAAACAAACATTTTAACAAAAATTGATAAACTTTAGGCACTCGGTGACCGCAAGATGACCCCCAATTTTGATGATATTTTGAGTACATGTTTCCATGATCAGATCTCACATTCGAGAGAACAACCAATGAAAAATTTGAAAACATAGAGCGTTTGATGCACCCTTATGGCAATTCCATTGGACGAAATTATTGTCCAACAATAAGATATGTAGAGACAGTAATGATGACCACAACTCAGTTTACAAACATTATGGATCAATTGGTGATTAAATAATGAGAAACTATTAGAATCAAGAAATTTTTTGATTAAACATTAAAACAGTATAGAAATTAACAGTTGATGAGTTTTTCAACATAAATTTGTATCGAAATATTTCCCAAACTGTAGCCTCTCTGTATTTTTTCCCCATGAAAGGCTCAAAAAATCTAGTAAAAATGAAATGCAATAATTCCAAAAGAATGAAACCAAAAGTATTAATATATAAAACTAAATTATAAAGAAATTTTTTCCTTTATCCTTAAAGTTTGCCAAAATATGAAGCGTCTTTTTCTATTTATTTTTTTCATATTTATTGGAATCAGAATCTGGTGGCGTCTGGCAGAGTGAATGATTTCTTTAATTTTGCTGATAAATAATTCTAATTAGAAGGCATTCGGAGAATTGGAAGTTGTTCCTATTCACTCAAATTAAAAGAGATTATAATCAAATCCCTACAATTAAACTAAGAATAGTCTACAAATTGGAAGTAATTGATAAAGGGTCAATTTTCATTCTTCTTCTTTTTTCAGCAAGAAGTTGAAGAGATAATTTAAAACTTGTTGAGTGTTAATCAAGAATCCTGATGGTAGCTTTTACAGGGTACATGAGGGTGGTCACAAAATAAATATGATTATTTTATTCTACTTTTATAAGTCGTATTGGGTCAACTTGTACCTTTATTTTAAGCAGAGAATATATTATTTTCATATTTATTCATATGCAAACTATCCTAGAGCAGGATTAAAAGCAAAGAAAATCTCACCCCTCCTTCACGTTGGAATTGCTAAAAAAGGGCATGCCAAGATGGTAAAAGTCCCTTGAAAGACTTTTTACATGGTGGATGAGACCATTAACATATTGGGAAGACTTCTGAGTCAAGTTGGAGTTGGTAGGTAAAATAGAAGTAGAGATGATGACGTCATTCTCAGTATGAAGACTAAAGTAAAGTGTGACCCAACCATTCCAATGCACTGCCTACCTAAAGGTCAATGAGAGGAGCATCAGGAATGTCATAAAAACATTTGTATAAAGACCTACGTTAAAGTCTATGGGCATTTTATTACAGCATCAGCGGCAAGGATAAGGAATGAAAATGGCCAAAATTTTGTCGTTCGAGTATGTGGGTTCCCCTGATGTCAAGATGCTCGACTATTTTTAATGATAGAGCGTCGTCTAGAGGGAGTCCAACTTTACTCAAAATTTGAATTACCACAAAGAAAACACCACCCCTGGTCGCTGCAAGGTTCCTAAAAGGAGTATCAAGAAGGATTTTATTAGTTTCCGCTCTTATTTCGAGGCAGCATTCAATATGCGGAAAGGTTATATAAAATAAAAAAGTAGTAAAATTTATAATACCTTGCTGAATTGTCAATATTAATGTTAATTTGCGAGCAACCAATAAAGCTCATTTATTTGGATGCATATGTCTTTTTAACGAGCACTTAATGAACATTACATAGGGTCCCTTTACAATACTATAAAGATAATTATAGGTTTTATTAATTTGTAATAAATGCTCAAATTTTCACCTCAATCATATTTATATAAGTTTTTTTTACTGTATTTACCATCAAAATGTGATCTATTGACTATAGTTTACCCATCTCTTCAATATATGAAACAATTTTCTTCTTTAATTATAAAGAAGAAGAATGCATTTTTGTACAAATTAAGTCTATTATACATAAAATAGTATTATACCCTTATATTAGACGCATAATTTAGGAAAAATAAAGGACACTACGGATATAAAAAAAATGTTTTGCCCTCATATATATGCAAATCTAGTCATTGAAATATTTTAATGCAAAAAGAAATATATTTTATAAACTAAGGGGGGGCAACAGGCTCAAAACTTCTTCTTTGTTCTTATCTGGTTCCTTAAAAAAATATTAGTCTGTAGTACGTATTGTACATTAAAATAATATGCATACATTTTGCAATACTTTTAAAATGTTAAAGGAGAAAAAAAAATCAACCTATAACAAAACTCCACTTTAGACTTGATTCGAAAATTTAGCATTATACGTTATATAATTCAATTTTTCATTTGACAACCTCTTTTATAAGATCCATTATTATTTCATTTAACAAGATGTTATTTATGGTATTGTCAGTCTCGAGCATTACGGATTCAAATAGTTCATAGTGTTTTATCGATTGGATACAAATGAAACGCCATTCATTTTCATAGATTGTTGTTTCATGAATAAACGAGCTTTATACAGTCATTAATAGGACTGGTCACTATATTTTATAAGCATCTTGAAGTTAACAACCGCATTTGAAGCTTTTTTGATTAGTCACATTGCAGATGATTGTGCAAGGTTGGAGGTATGTGGAATTCTATTAGGTTCTGCTTCGGTGATTGCCGGATCTATAACATACAAGTAACCAAATATATTTCAAGGACAATATGAATATTGACAGAGTGGGGACTAAAAACTAATAATAGCATTTAACTACGATTTTGTCTTCGTGATTTTTCATAACGATATTTTATTAGGCAACAAAACGACAGATATCATGTCTCTAACTGTAAAAATGTGTAACTAACAACAAAAAAGATGACTCGTGTGTCATCTGCTCTACGCCAATGAGAATGTCGAGAAAGCTGTTGAGACCGTTGGAATCTCCATTCTGACTCCTTAGAGCATCAATAACTCCATTACAGTCCCACAATGCAGCGCAGCAACAATATGGCTGACTTGTAACCTGCCACCATGTGGCCCAACTCTATCCCTGAACTCAAACTTTGCAATTAGGAGCGTCTTGAAGAAGTATGCTTACCACACCTCTCCTTCAAATTTGTATTCACTCTGAGCTGCCATCATGACAAAATGCTACGACATGGACACGCCAAGAGCTGACAATATGTTCGCCAAACGTTTCAAGTTTTATTACCTGTTAAAGAGATAATATGAAATAAAAGTATAGCTAAACATAGTATTGAAATATATCACAAAGTGGTTTAGAGTTGTATTTCCTTTGATTTATAATAACCATATTATGCTGAATTTATTCGAATTTTTTATCCCCATTCTGTATATGATTTTAAAAACTACTCCTTTCTATAAATGGTTAAATAATTCATTTGTTCGATGAATGTATTACAGCAATGTTTTCAGGTCATCAGGTGAAAGTTCATGTATTTGGCATTACCCAGAATTATAAATAAATACAATGTAAATTCTTTCCAATATTGTGTAATACTACTCGGAAGCATTTTCCTACTTTCACGAGCATTTTGTTGTTTCTCGTCACATTCTCTGGGTTGGGTTATTTATATTTATGTGCCTCTCTTTTAAAGGGTTGGGAGATTATGAGGCTCTGTATGGTATTTGACTGAATATATCCACAGAACCAGTAACAGTCAAGATTCGAGATATTGATGAAGTTCGCGTAAATCATTTCTTTTAATCTTGAACTTGGCTTTTTAAGGATTTTATTGAAGATCAAACTTCAATGTTTCATATTTTTGTGTAGTTAATGAAAGTGACGAGGTAAATTTTAATCAAGAAAAATAAGCAAGATTGTTCTACGATGTATTTGTGCCTTTGGTCTATAGAAATAATTAATAAATGATAACAAGGGATTCAGCTAAAATGATGAATTATTATATATATCAATTAAATAGATTCCCTTTTGGTTACTTGTACAAGGAAGATATTCATTGCATATAATACAATTACATAAATGCATTAAATAGTATTAAATTACATAAATACGAACATAAATCTTTATTAAATTGAAAACATTTTAAAAATTGCTATTAAAATTACAAAAGCTTGTAATAAATATATTTATTTTATAATATTAGAACAAACAAATGATTTACATATTTTGCACAATTAAACGTATGATATAAGTGTAAAAAGTATTTATTTGCGTAACTGCACATTAAATCATATATAACATCGATGAAATCATTTGTAATGCCAAAGGAAGAGTAAGCAAGTTTTTTTTATTAGTTGTCATGAGGTTAATTTAGATTAGATACAAACAATTCTACAAATCAAAAAAACCACCACATAAACAATATTTGTCCAAATATGTTAACTTATTCGTAATTTTTTTGTCTGATAGAGGCGTGGAGTATGCTTTGTTTTAACTTTATAGGTGAAATGCAGCTATTATGAGTTCACCCTTTTAACGAAACTAGAAATGGGAATTTTGCATATGGAAAAGAAAGAAAATTAGAGAATATGATAAAGAGACTTCATCTATGGTATCTTAAAAAGCAACACCTTGTGTGGGTAAAATATTGAGTCTACTTAAACATTCTAGCACTTTTTACCACTTTTTTTATAGATTTGACTACAAATAACTATGAAAGGAAATAAAAAACACAAATACCACTTTTCATCAAGCAATTCTACTCCTAGTCCAACAAGGACTAAAGGCAGATTACCAAATTTATCCTTCCTGTACATGTATACATCTATGGGGGTTAGCATATATATATATATATTTATCTACATAAATTATATGAGGAGAATAGTAGTTCTAACAAAAATGTTATTTATATTCTGTGTTGGCGAGAATTAATTTTGTATTATGTTTTTCCGCTCTCTTTTTAACTAAGTATATCTTGTTCATTATTGATCACATCGGATCAGTTTTGTAAAGATGTGAGTGTATACTATAAACTCTTTTCGGACATCATACTGGGTCAGTTCAATCGTGAATTATCGATCGTTGGGTATGGGGTTATCAAAGAAAGAAATTTGGCATATTTTACATTGTACTATCTTAAATAGAAAAACGGAGCAGGTTGTGACGGGTTATGAAAAAAGGAATCCCTTACATCAATGTCAATCGACAGAGATCGTGGTCGAAAGCCATAGAAGCGGCCCTGACCGTAGCTAATCCAGGATTGACTACGAGGAAGGGGTTACTGTATTTTTGGTAGGATTGGCAGGACGACTATGATATACTCCACTATAACCAAACTCTCAATTCTGCCCTTTACTTTGAACAATTTGCCCATTTGAAGCTGTCAATCGAAAAGAAACGTCCAGCATTTTTTGAATAGCATACAACAAGACATCATTAAGACAACACCAGGCCGCACACATCTTTGATTATGTGTCAGAATCTCGAAGAGCTCGGATGGGAAATTATTATGCATCCAATCAACAATCCGAACCTGGGACCAAGTTGCTACTACCTAGTGTGCTTGGGGTACAAATTTGTTCTTTAAAGATGCCTGTGAAGTTTGTTTGCCAATAGGGACTAGGATTTCTACAAAAAGGGCAATATGAAATTGAATTTTCGTTGATATTTAGAACAGAATTGATCATACCATGGCTTGAATCGAATGATTTTAACATTTCTTATAAGCCATTTAAGTAAAGCAAATTACAATAAGAAAAATTCCCTACCTATTATTTTATAAACTAAAAACTTTTTTTTATATTTAAAAAAAATTAAAATCAATTCTAAGATTTTTTAAATTCATATGGAAACTTTTTATAGCATTTTGAAAAAGGAATATGTACATGAATTGGCCTTAAATTTGGTTCATCTGTTTTTATAATCCAACAAACAAATTCTAAATTGGTGTACTCGTTAATCATAACATGATGTTTTTCATAGCTCCCTAATGTAACTATTTATAATTTATATGCAAAAATTATTTTTAAATTAATTACATAATTTATAAGAAAGTTTTTATTTCTCAATGTACATACATACATAAATGGAGGAAATAAGAACTTCTCTTAATGTATAAATTTGTAAAATATCACAAAATTATTTTTTATTTTTATTTTAGGTTACATTTTATGTAATTTGCATTTTATTGATATCTCTCTGTGGAGAGAATCAATATAACATTTCTTATGCAATTTACAATTCCTTATATTCAATTTAATCGTTGAATCAATAATATTTTAATCCTTTATTTAAAGTGAAAACTTTTAGCTTTGTTCACCCAACTAATTATATTTCGTAGACTTTTTTAGACACTCACGTCACCTTATATTTATTTACTTACAATATAAATGAGAAAATCAGTCCTATGACCGTTCCAAAATTAAACATGATGCAATAAAAATAATGTGAGAATCTTATTGATTATTATTTTACATTTAGTTTTTTTTATAAAACCATGTTCTTGAGAATTTTTAATTTGAATTAATTTTATATTTTGAGACTATTTTTAAATGGAAAAAAAACAGTAGAATACTTAACTTTAAAAATAGACTGAGAGTTAAATTATAATTATGAATGTAATTTAATATCAGTCAATAGTTAGTCATAATTATTATTTTTATATTATTTCAATAGGTTAGGTGATATTGCACTGATTAAATATAAGTAAACATTATAGCATTACAATTACTCCAACTAACCTACGAATCTTGTGTCAAGTCCATATACATAAAGTGTATTTCTTTTTCTAGAAGGCACCTGGTTGCGAATTTACGCTCACTGACTTCAATAAAATAATTTATCCTGTGTCAGTTGTCTGTGAACTACGGCAATTCTAATTTTTATAAAACATTTATCTAAAGTTAAAAAAATTCCCTCATTATTAAATATATAGTTTATAAAAAGTATTAAATAAATACAAGTATAAACTTGATACCTTTTATTAATCTTAATATCAATATGCTAAAAAAAAAAAAAATCCTATTTGTGATAAGCTTAATAGTATTAAACAATTTATAAATATATAATAAATTAAGTATCAAACTATTGCAAAAAAAATTAAAATAAAGTTTAATCATACCAAAATGAAAACTAAGATTATTTTTTTAAAAGAAAAACGCATAAAATTTTATTTAATCAATACTGTCATAATTTTTTTTCAAGTTTACCTTTTTTCTTGTTTTTTTTTAATTATATGATGAAATTTAATGATGTGGTTCACTCAAGGGGATGGAAAGAAACTTTTTTTATATATATAAATATTTATGTAAATTTTTTTAGTGGGTTGAAAAATAAAATTTTAGAAATCGATGATAAGAGAAAATAAGTGGGGTAGGTATTATAATAGTATCACTGACACTTCTATCCCGAATTTCAGGACGCTTGAAAGAATTTCGAAGGTTCCCTAATTATGTCGTAACTTTATACACACAAAGTTTGTGGTTTTTATATTACCAATTATAGTCAGAAGTTGGACTTTTGTAGAAATTTGGTGGGTATTTTTAATTGATAATAGTCCAATTTGTTCTAGTTTTGTTTTTCTAGAAAAAGTTTATAGATCCCTGAACTCAAATTTTGTATTTTTTATTAGGTGTTGTGTTATTTCGATGTTTATGCATCGAGAGTGAATGTATAATAGAATCACCACCAGAAATTAAAATAGAATACGTTTATGGTAAGCGTTCTCTCAGATATAATTTTTTTACTACATAAAATAATTTGCATTGAAGAAATATTGATAGACAATCTTCATAAAGTTATGTTGTTTTCATACCAACTTCATAAAAACTCCTACGAATAAAGATCTCCTTGTAGGATTTTTTCTTTTTGTAGGTACACATTGTAAGCTGTCACCAATATATTTTTTAAAGCATGTTTCATTTTAAATTCATTTTACATTGTTCTTCAATCAATAATGAAACATATAGTGAGCCCCTCTCAAAAAAACGTAAAAGATCATCTAAAAATTATGGACTATCTGTCAAAAACATGATGTGGTCATACACTGGTTACCTCAAAATAGTACGATTCAAAATTACTTATTTACATAATATAAATATCCCAAAAATTGTATTTTTATATACTTTAGATATATTTAGATATAGTCAATATTTTATCTGAAAAATAGCAGTTTTATTTATCTGGATTTGATTGTTTTTCAATTTTTTCTACCTTAATAATTATTAATATTCATCAATACCTAATAAACAGTTAATCTTTATACAAAAATAAGTAAGTTAGTAAAAAAAAGAAATAATGAAATGAAAAAATAGTCATATATTAAAATTGTATTTTTATTAGTAATTTTCTGAATCCCACATCCAAAATCTCACATTTAAAACAAGCGTTATCTTGATACCAACAAACAACTTTTCTCTAAAAACTAACAAACTCTTTCAAAACGACCCACCCTAATGTACATATTACATACATTGATGGTTGAAGGCAAGGAAATAACCAATCAGAGGTTGGCCAATATATAGAATAAATAATTTGTTTTCTCCATTTGTTTACACGCAACTGATTACTATATTTTGACCTTGTACAAATCATATTTTTTTTTATTGTAATAATAATACAAAATTACTATTACTTATAATTTCCTCAGTATATTTTGAAATAACATGAAAAATATCTGACATACGTTTTTAGATACATACAATCAATAATAGTTTTTCAGTTTCTTACGTAATATGTGATTAAACTACTTTAGCAAAAAAATAATATAGTAACTATGATTGAAATTTTTTACAAAAATAATAAAACACGAATTCAATTCAACACTGACTAGAGGACCCTACAACCTCAAGAATTTATATCTTAATGATACTTTTCTGTATAGTATTTTATCCAAAAGGTATTCTTCTATGAATGTCTTAGTGTGCATTGTCCAGAGAGGTCCGAGGAAATAGCGTCTTTCGTTTATTTTTATTTTTTGTGTTAATCTTAAACCTTAATAGCTGATGAGCAGTGTTCCAAGTCTTATTTCCTCGAAATCCTCTGGATAACACCCCAAAGACTTCATGGAAGAGTATCCTTAGAACAACTATCTTAAAAATTTCATTACGATATGAATTTTCATTGTTGTAAGGTCCCATTGCCAGTGCATCCTTATGAAGAAATAGAGGAAAGAGAGGCTAGTTGATGTTGACTGTAAAATTATTGCAGTCAAATGATTGTGAGAAATATGATTCCGTACAATTATCATCATGTACATTTTGATTTTGAGACAAAAGGATTCTGAGTAATATGATTGTGAAGCAAAATCATCGTGCGCAATATAATCGGGAATAAAATTATTGCAAGACAATGTTATCGCATCCAGTTAGATTGCAATTTATATTATATTCGATTATTTTCCTTCGTCGCTGCTTCCCTGGGCATGAAGGACTCTTTCTAATACCCCATAATCCACCCTTTCCCACGGGTTTTGCATGTGAACTGTTTTGCTGCAAAGGAGGATAAACTCCGCCTTGCTGATTCCTTGAGCATCAAGGATCCCTTCTAATACCCCATAATCCATCCTGGCTATCCTTAATGTCGAGTTGTTTCTCCAAAAGCCGTAAAGCATATCACTTGTAGTACCATAATGACCAAAAGGGGTTGTTAGACTTTTGCATAATTTATTTCGAGCAAGGGGGAGAGCTGTGAATAAAACTTATTAGCGATTGACTCTTCACAAAGGCGGGATGGGTTATAGGAAATTCGACGTGGTCCTTGATAGCAATTGAAACGGGGCGATGGAGTTTATCCTCTTTTGGAGCCAAGCAGTTCACCTGCACAACCGAGAGCTGGGGTTAATTTTGGTGTATTAGAAGGTATCATTGATGCTAAGGGAAGCAGCAAAGAAGGAACATAGCCTGCCTTGAAGCCCATCAGTTCACTTACACAAACTGAGGGCCTGGGTGTATTATGGGACGTTTGATGGGGTCCTTGATGGCCAGGGAACTAGTGACGAAGGGAAACAACTTGCATTGAAGCCCAGCAAGTCACTTGCACCACCAGGGTATATTACAGGGCATTTTTTGGGGTCATTAATGCTCAGGGAAGCAACAGCAGTTGAATTTAAACTACCTAGAAGCCAAAACCGTCAACATTCATCATATAAATTGAAATAAAAAACTTTAGCACACATTAATATTGTCTTGCAATTATATTATTCACAATTATATTGCGTACGATGATTTTGCTTCACAATCATATTACTCACAATTAAAATGTACATTATGATATTTCTACACCATCATATTACCACTAACAATTTGCATGCAATCATTTTACCGGACACTGCTAGCTGATTTGTGGGTAATTGTGTTGTTCAGTATACCGCTATTAAAGTACTCCCGGAGTATTTACATATTTAAAACAGTAATACACAAAATAATTCTTGGAACAGAGTCTTGCATTGCATAAAAATATTGACCTTCAAATAATGTAAACTCAAACCCTTTGCTCCATGGGAAAAACTATTATTTTATGAAAAGAAAAGAATGAAGTTCTCTTATATCAGGAGAAAAATCATCAAATTTATTACCCAAGGAAAAAAACCATGTAGACGTCACAATAAGTTGAATATAATTCCCGTTAATATCATTTCGTATCATATTTTAAGCTAAGATTGTTGTGAAATACAGATACAAAAATGTTAGCAGAATGACAAAACTAGTTGATACAATTGAAGTTATTAGCAAGTATGCGTCAGGAATTTTGTAATATAACCTCCAATTTGTAATACATTAGCTGTGGTTCCTTGAGGGTGATGAGAATACCCACTTCTGAGGTGTGATTTTTTTTCTTTCTTTTTTTTTCTTACAAAATTTTCGTATTTATTCATTTTTGTCTGAAACTCGGGCATCAGCTTTTCATTATTCAAGCATTCTTTCTTCTTTTTTATTTTTGTTCAGGTTAAGGGTCACCTTACAAAAAATAAATTATATGTACTATTGAAAAAAATGCAAAATTATATAAATCACCTGGTCCATCAGATTTTACTTTTAAATGTTTTAAATATATCTCTCATATGTTGCTCCAATTCTACTCTTGTTTTATAAAAAGGTTCTCAGTATAGGTTTTTTTTGCCTTATTTAGTTTACAAGGGACTTCCTTCCAATCCAAAAATAGAATACTTTATATTTTAGAAATTTAAGACCTCATTTTATCCAAAAAAAATCATTACGGGTCAAAAAGCGCATAAAGAAAGTTTTAACCAATATTTTATATTGACCAAAGATAGTGGTGTAAAAAAACAATTATATAGAAAATATCCTTTTACACGATAAAGATTCTTGTCGACTCTAACTGTGACTTATAATTGATGGCAGTGGATTTTGCCGAGGCGAATGATATTTTTTCTCATGA